>NC_063356.1:42700868-42714987 GCF_021869965.1 Rhincodon typus | reverse complement strand
TGCTTTAGCAACCACCTCTCGCTCCGCCCCCGTTGCTTTAGCAACCAGCTCTCGCTCCGCCCCCTGTTGTTTTAGAAACACCTCTCGCCCCGCCCCCTGTTGCTTCAGAAACCGCCTCCCGCTCCGCCCCCTGTTGTTTTAGAAACACCTCTCGCCCCGCCCCCTGTCGCTTTAGCAATCGCCTCTCGCTCCGCCCCCTGTTGCTCCAGCAACCACATCCATTCCCGCCCCTGCCACGTGATTGCCGTCAACCGCCCCGTCCGACAGGTGTTCTCTCCCCGCCCCCTGTTGCCCTGGTAACCGCCTCTTGCCCCGCCCTTGCAGCTCCAGCTACCACCGCTGACCTGCTGCTGCTTCCAATCATGATATATTTCCAAGTCAGGATGGTGAGGGGCTTGGAGAGGAACTTGTAGGTGATGGTGTTCCTGACTGATGTGAAAACTGCGCGACCTTGATTTTGGTTCCACCCTCTGACTGGATCCTGAGCTTTCTGACCCATAGGCCACAATCAATAAGGATAGGTAACTGCACCTCCTCCACAATTACACTCAACACTACAGCCCCCTCAAGGATGCATATTCAGCCCCCTACTATACTCCCTGTACACCTACGACTGTGTTGCCAAATTCTGAATAAAAGCCATCGACAAGTTCGCTGACAATACCATTGTAGTGGGACAAATATCTAACAACGTTGAGCCAAAGTACAGAATGGAGATAGAGGGCTTGGGGATATGGTGTAATGAAAACAATCTGTCTCTCAACATCGGCAAAATTAAAGAACTGATCATCGACTTCAGAAAGAAAGGATGGGAACACACCCCCATCTACATCAATGGAACTGAGAGTGTGAAGAGCATCAAGTCCCTCGGAGTGATGATAACCGACAACCTGTCCTGGATGCCCCATGTAAATGTGACAGTCAAGAAGGCACAACAATTCCTCTTCCTCAGGCGGCTCAGGAAATTTGGCATGTCCATTAGGATCCTCACCGACTTCTACAGATGCACCATTGAAAGCACAGCGTCTGGGTGCATAACGGCCTGGTGTGGCAACTATTCTGCCCAGGACAGTAAGAAACTACAGAAGGTGGTATGCACAGCCCAGACCATCAGGGAAGCCAACCTTCCACCCATGGACTCTATTTACATGGCTCACTGCTGCGGAAAGGTGGCGAATATCATCAAAGACCCATCACAACGTGGTAATGACCTCCTCCAACCTTCTCCATCAGGCAGATGATGCAGAAGCCTGAACATATGCATGAGCAAGTTCAGGGACTTTCTGGCTTTTATCAGACTGTTGAATGGACTTTAGCCTCAAATAATGTAACGTGCAATGTAACTGTATGCCTCTAAGTCTTTTCGATCTTGTACCGCTCGTAAACAAAGCTTTTCACTGTATTTCAGTACACATGACAATAAGTCAATCAATCAATCAATGTATCTGCTGCCCTTGTCCTTCTGGATGGATGTGTTTGTGGGTTTAGAAGGTGCTGTCTGAATTTCTGCAGTGCATCTTGTAAATAGTACACACTGCTGCTGCTAAGCATAGGTGATGGAGGGAGTGGATGTAGTGCCAATCAAGCAGGCTGCTTTGTCCTGGATGTTGTCAAGCTTCTTGAGTGTTGTTGGAACTGCACCCATCTAAATAAGTGACTTGCACTTTGTGGATAGACTTGGGGGAGTCAGGAGGTGAATCACTTGCAGTAGGATTCCTAGCATCTCTTAAATAAAGACAAAAGCAGGCTATTCAGTCCTTCAAATCTGCTGCACCATTCAATATAGTCATCTCCTGCATCAATTTCATGTTGCTGTCCTAACTCCATATCACTTTATACCCAAATATGCATTGTTCTTTCTCCAATACACTCATCTGTGAATATCACTGTTGATATGTGACTTCAAATCCACAGCGATATGATTGACTCTGAACTAGGAATGTGTATTAGATGCTGGCCTAGGTCAGTGATGTCCACATTCCATGACCAAATAAAATTGACAGAAGACTGTGCATCAATGAGGTGCTTATGGACCATCAGCAGTAAAATGATATTCAACTATAAACCGTAACCTCATGGCCCAGCATATTACTCACTTTACCAGTAGAAACAAGTCGGTAGATCAACACTGGTTTGATGAAGAGTGCACAAGGGCATGCTAGAAGAAGCAGAAAAACAAAGTGTCAATCTGGTGAAGCTACATCACAGGACTCCTTTCATGCCAAACACAGTAAGTGACCGACAGCACTAGGCAATCCCATGAACACTGGATCAGATCTAAGCTCGGCAGTCTTACCACATCCAGTCAAGAATGATAGTGGACAAACAAACAGGTCACTGATGGAGAAGGCTCCACAACTGATTGCAACATCAATGGACAAGTCTTAAGAATTTGCAAGCATCTTCAGCCAGAAGTACTGAGTGGATAATCTTGCCCTCCTTCTGAGGTCCTTAGAATCAAAGATGCCAGCCTTCCACCAATTTTATTCACTCCATGTGACATTGTAACAACTCTGATGGGAAAAGTGTACTATTCCACTATTCCAAGTGTCATCACTACTTAATTTAATCACTAAGATGGTTGATTTGTCTGATTTTGACAGCTGACATGAGGTTACATCAACAAACAAACAAAACAAAAAAAAAGTAACAAATTTATCATTAAACAAGTGGTGAAATGGACTGTGTTCTGAGCAAGGGTCAATGGACCCGAAACGTTAACTCTGACTTTTTTTCTTCACAGATGCTGCCAGACCTGCTGAGTTCTAGCAACTTGTTTTTGTGGCGAAATGGACTATTAATTAGCAAGCTTAAATTATACCCCCTTTAACTCCAAAGAATCACACATTCATTTGCAAAATAGATCTGTACAATGTCTAGGTTTCAGCTGACAAGTGGCCAGGAACATTCATGGGGTTACCATTGAACCAGAAACTGAACTGAACTGAACTCGACATATAAATGCTGTGGTTACAAGTGCTAATTAGAGGTGAAGAATGCTGCATTGAGTAACTCACCACATGGCCATCTATATACAGACATATGTTCAGTAAGTAGGCAAAATGTTGGCAAATGGAGTACAATGTGAGAAAATGTGAAATTGTTCATTTTGGAAGGGGGAAAAAAGAACAGAATTATTTCAATGAAGAAAAATTGCAGAAATCTGCAACACAAAGGGATTTGGGGAACTTGTGTGCAAAACCCAGAAAGTTAGCAAATAGGTAGAAATCAGGAAGGCTAATGGAATGTTGGCCCTTATTTCAAGTGTGTCAGAGTATAAGAGTAGAGAAGTCTTACTGCCATTGTACAAGCTGTATTAAGACAACGTGTAGATTACCATGAACAGTTTTGGTCTCCTTATTTAAGGAAATATATAATTTCATTGGAGTCAGTTCAGAGTAGGGTCACTAGGATGATCTCTGATTTGGAGGGATTGTCTTATGAACAAAGGTTAAGCAGATTGGGACACTGCTTATTGGAGTTTAGAAGAATGAGAGGTGATCTCATTGAAAAATATAGGATTCGTTAGGGGCTCGACAGGGTAAGTGCTGAGAGGATGTTTCCCCTTATTGTAGAGTTTAGGACCAGAGCCTATGAATAAAGGGGCACCGATTTACTACTGAAATGAGGCGGAATTTCTTTTCTCAAAGGGTTGTAAGTCTTTGGAATGCCTTGCCACAGAGATTTGTGGGAGCACAGTTCCTGCGTATATTTAAGGCTGAGATAGATGCTTGATCAGTCAGGGAATCAAAGGTTACAGGGCAAATGCAGGAAAGTGGACATGAGGAATGTCGGAGCAGCCGTGATCCTATTGAATGGCGGATTAGGCTTGAAGGGGTGAATAGACTAATTCTGTTCCTATTTCTTATAGTGTCATTGTCTTACAAGATGCACTGCAGAAAATCATGAAGACTCCTTAGACACTACCTTCCTAACCTCTGTCCACTTCCACCTAGTAGAACAAGGGCAGCAAACACATGGAAACACCACCCCCTGCAAGTTCCCTTCCGAGACACTCACCATCCTAACTTGGACGTATATCCTTGTTCTTTCAGTGTCACTGGGTCAAAATTCTGGAATTTCCTTCCAAATAATATTGTGGGTGTACCTTCACCAAATGGACTGCGGCAGTTCAAAAAGGCAGCTCACCACTAATTTCTCAAGGGCAGCTAGGGATTATAATAAACACTGGCCCAGCCAGTTATACGCAGATCTCATGAATGAATTTTAAAAAATGCATGTCAAAAAGTATGTGTTATTTCTTTAACATATTAACATAACATACTCTGATTCCTTTTCATGTCTGGAATGTTCACTATATATTGCACATCAATGAGAGATAGTAAGAACTGCTGATGCTGGAGGCAGAGATAACACAGCCCTGGAGGAGCACAACAGAAGACGGGTCCCGACCCGAAACGTTATCTTTCCTGCTCCTCTGATGCTGCCTGGCCTGCTGTGCTGCTCCAGCTCCACACTGTGTTATCTTGCACATCAATGAGTTTCCTTTTGATTTGATGACATCCAGTGAACCTAACTTTTAATTGTTTCCAAGACAGGTAACAATACTAATCTAAATGCAAAATACTGTGAATGCTGGAAATCTGAAATAAAAACAGAGAATTCTGGAGAAACTCAGGTTATCTGGCAGCATCTGTGAAGAGAGAAATAGAATTAACATTTTGTGTCCAAATACTTTGCTTCAGAACACTAATATCTTGGCTCCAGCATCAAATTTCCAAACTTTGGCTCTTTTTTCTGCTCGAGTTTCAATGTCGTTCAGCACCCTTCAAATGTTTTATTGCCTTCTCACATGCATTGGTTTATTTCTCTCTGAAATTTGAAACATAGGCTGGAAACATTGTCTCTGAGCCTTAGTTTATCTTTTTGTTAATTAGTTTAGTGGTCCTCTCACCTCATGTCCATATATTAAACAAAATCCTGTGGACTCATTAGGGGCGTCCTGAATAGCAAAGAGTGCTCTCTGCTCTGCCAGGCTAGGTGCCACCATCTTCTGCCTGCTGGCTCACACTCATTCCACCTTTGGTACTGTACCCAGATCCCACTCAAGGCTCATTCGCCACCACTCTCACTGTCACATATAAAGCCGTCCCCCACTTGCTGTCACCCACCTTAACAGACCACGGTACAAATCCTGTGTGTCCTTCCCACTCCCTACTCACTCAGGACGCGTCACAACCTTTCTCCCACTTGCACCAGCACTATCAGCTGTGCCACCCATGGTTCATTGTCCTCAATCCTTCTTTTTCTGTCACTGAAGGAGGTATTGGCCTAAAGTAGGGCTGAAAGAGCCAAGATGGGTGGTGGGGTGCCTGACATTCAGTTCTTCACTTGTTACAAGGAGAGAATCCTGACCATTTCGGCCCCAAATGGGGCTAACTCTGCCAGGACCCCCTGACTGAAGGTTTCTCCATTGACATGACTGCGCATCACTTCCCTCCGATTTCCAGACATTGTCATTTGATTGAAGCACATGCAGTGAGCCTAGGGCAAATTGAGCACAAGCAGAGGCATTAAGCACTCCAGAGATGTAGCCTGGTCCAATCCACCAGCCGGATGCCCGACTCTGTGTGAAAAACTATACCGGCAGCAGCGTTACAATGAGAGGCTTTGCTGCCCTCCAAAATGCAGTGTAAGTGCAGAAGTGTATTGCAAGTGGATTGGAGATGTACTGCGCTGGTGTGGAAAGGCCAGCATATGTCAGATGCCAAAGTCTGTGGACATAGGGTGTGAGCAGTTGCTGTGGAGTGTACTCTGAGGTGTTGGTGCCAGGTGTCCAGGATGAGGGTCTGGAGGAGCAAGCAGTGAGCTGGAGTCGCTAGGCACTCACTCAGACTTTCCTGCTGAGAATTCATGGTGTCTCATTCATATCTGGCCCGAGCTATAACAGGAACCTGCATATTAATGAAGTGAGATTTGATGTTAATGAAGGTGATAAAGTGCAATATTCTTCATTAATAACCATCTCGGCGCTCCCTGGTAAGAACCTTGTCTTGACACTGAGAACTCTTTCGGGAAAGGCGACTTGCTGCCCCTGACATTGGGAAAGGTCTTGCCGAACTCTCACACAATTCTCCCAAATTTCTTACCACTGCCCATGTCATTCAAGGCCTAGTAAAATTCTGCTGTTTGTTTCTCCTCAGAGTTAAGTGTGAATGTATGTTAGTTTCCTTTTAAAAGGGTAGATATGTATTTGTATAATCCAAACTATTTGGCAATAAACTTTGAACCTTTATTTCAATAAGCTTTTTCAATGTTGACTGAAGAAACCTGGCTGACTTGTTCTCAATACTGAGCCTGACAGACTGAGATCCATACAGTTGTACATATTACCAACCTGGTTAAATTTATATTTGTTATGAACTGTGGAGAACTGGGACTAGAAAAATAAACAGTGACCTCTCCAGACTCGATCGTAACATGTAATTCGGAGCTTATGTCTGAGATTTAACTCACAGATAAAAAAATGTAATTGGAAATGGGGACAATAATTAAAAAAAAATTGATGCCAATCCAGGTTTCTTGTACATTAAAGATTATACTAACCAAATGTTTTTAAAATTGACTCATGGGCATGGCACTACTGGCTGGGCTAGCATTTATTGTCCTTGGTAGTAAGCCAAAAGATTGGAAATTATGAAACTAAAGGCCAACAATCTGGGTATTGAGTGAAAAGAGTAAAAGGCAAGTGTAGAGCTGGAATTAGATAAAAAAAGAACGAGGAAAAACTCAGTTAGAGTGGGAAAGGCTAGGACTAATATATCAAAGAGAAAGACAGGAAGGTGAAAGACCATTTCAGGGAGAAAAAGAAAAGCGCACACAAAGGAAGAGAGAAAGGGAGAGTGAAAGGGAATTCCAATTAAAAGAATTGAAACCAGGAGGGAAGTAGTTCCTTGAATTCAGTAGAAATATTAAAATGTTCCATCTGCTTCTATCTCAGGGCTGAATGTGGAGCTTTTTAAATTTGACGCAGCCAATCCGATATTTGTGAAGAGAAACCAAGAGGCACTTCTTATCTAATTTGGAAAAATAAGCAAACAATGGAAGTGGCTGATAGAAGTCTTGACACTGCTCATGTCAAGCAGGGTGCCTTGCAAAGTTCATGATGTTTATGCTTTTGAGAAAGCCTCAGCAGATTTGAAGACAGCCAAAAAGACAATTCTCAGTGCTTCTGAAATTTATTCCTGATGCCTACAGGCAGAAATTTTTAAGTCTCTGGAAGTTTTTCTAAAAAGGCAGCAGGGATAGTCCAGGTAATTACAGACCAGTTAGTCTGACGTTAGTGGTAGCGAAATTGGTGGAAAAAGTCCTGAAGGCCACTACTAATCAATACTTGGAAAGGCAGGATTGATCAGTGATGTCATGAATTTGTTAGAGGGAGATCCTGTCTGACTAATTTAGTTGAGTTTTTTTGAAAAGGTGATTAAATATATCGATGAGATTAGTGCAGTTGATGCAATTCACATGGACTTTGGTAAGGTCTTTGACAAGCTTCCACATGGAAGGCTGGTCCAAAAGATAACAGCGAATGGAACCCAAGGCAAGTTGATTTCAAACTGGATCAAAAACTGGCTTACAAGTAGGAGAGAAAGGGTGATAGTGGAATTTTGTTTTTGTAATTGGAAGCCTGTTAACAGCAGTGTACCACAGGATCAATGGCTGGAACCCTTGCTGTTTGTTATGTACACGAACAACTTGGATGTGAATGTAGAAGGTACGATTAGTAAATTGCAGATGATGCAAAAATTGGAGGTTTTCTTGATAGTGAGGAGGATGGCCTCAGGCTACAGTCTGATATTGATCAGCTTGTAAATTGGGCAGCTTTAATGTAATTTAACCATGATAAGTGCAACTGGATGCATTTGGGGATGCCTAATAAGGCAAGAATATACACAAAGAATGGTGGATCCCTCGAGAGTACTGAGGGTCAAAATGACCTTGGTGTACAAATTTAAAGATCTCTGAAGGCGTCAGCACAGTTGACAGGATGATGAAGAAGGCATACGAGATCCTTGCCTTCATTAGCCGAGATGTGGAAGTTTTGTTTTATTATAAAAATATTCTTTCATAGATTGCTACAGTGTAGAAGCAGGCCATTCAGCCCAGCAAGTCCACATCGACTCTCTGAACAGCACCCCACCCAATCCCTGTAACCCTGCACATCCCTGGATGCTATGGACAATTTAGCATGGCTAATCGACCTAACCTGTACATCTTTGGACTGTGGAATGAAACTGGAGCACATCCATGCAGACATAGGGAGAATGTACAAACTCTACACAGGCTGAGGGTGGACTCGAGCCTGGGTTCCTGGTGCTGAGTGTTAACCACTGAGGCACCGTGCTGCCCTTTACTCACAAAAAAAATCTTTATGTACATACACAGTTACTGAAGCAGTTCTGTACAGTCTTTGAACCTGAAGAACAAACACCGTGCTGCCCATATGGCAGGGTAGTGAGTGGCTTGGAGGGAAGTTTACAGGTAGTAGTGTTACCATTTATCTGTAATTCTTGTCCTTCAGGATGGAAGTTGTCATGGTTTGGAAGATGCTGTCTAAGGATCGCGGGAGATTTTCTTGCAGATAGTACACACTGCTGTTACTCAGAGTCAGTGGTGAAGTGACTGAATGATTTTGGATGTGGTGCCAATCAAGTGGGCCTGCTTTGTCCTGGATGGTGTCAAACCTTTGAATGTTTTTGGAATTTCAGGTAATTGACAAAAGAGGGGAAACCAGGATTATTTCTGCAAAATGCAACAAAGCCCATGTTTGCACCAAGTATGGCTGGTACACCATCAGTTGCGATGGAAATTAGTTTCCCGATTGGGATGTTTTTCTCAAGCGTGTATCTTTTGAATTTGTTTTAGATTTCCTCGCTCCTTGTTCTGTCTAATGGCCAAAAGAGTGAGAAGATCCTCTTTAGTGGTTGTGTTTTTAAAACTATGCATCCAATCAGTTGGGCCTTGTTAGCCATCTCAATGGATTTATTGAACTGCAGTGACAGCATTCACAGTCCTTCAAGTCCTGCCATTGCTACTGAAAATGTTTTCAGACAAAGGTTCAACTCATCTTGCTACTGCGGTAGCCCTGAGAGGTGTTCTACCTTGCTGTTATTGTTTCTTCTTTGTTCTTGAAGTCTTTGAATAAAGAGTCAGTGACCACAGACGTTTCTTCTTTTGTTACTTTGTCACCTGTAAATGTGTTTTACCAGAACTGCAAAATGATGCTTCAGTGCATACCTTACATCTTGCTGCTACTTTAGAAAACGAAATGACTTGATTTTTCAAAACAGCTGTCAACTTTCTTTGTCCAAAGAATGCAGTTCAAGGGAAAAATATGCTTGAATTTAATGTGAGCATTGTGTAGCGTCATCCCAAATTCCCCTTTTTGCTCTGTGGCAACAGACCAGGGTTTGTAAGCTTAGCCATAGAGTCATAGAGTTATACAGCATGGAAACAAACCCTGTGGTCCAACTCGTCCATGCCAACCAGATATCCAAAATGAAGCTAATCCCATTTGCCAGAATTTGGCCCGTATCCCTCTAAACCCTTCCAATTCATGTACCCATCCAGATGTCTTTTAAATGTTGTAATTGTACAAGCCTCCACCACTTTCTTTGGCAGCTGGTTCCATACATGCACCACCCTCTGCGTGCCACACATGAAGTTGTTGTAGTTCTTCCCATAAACTCTCTCCTTTTTGCCTAGATCCCAAGAAATAGATTCAGGTCAAAGCAGAAATCCAAAACCAGGAGAACCACCTCATCATACACAGTTAAGGCAGGCTAGGATTCCTTAGTCATGTTACTGCCTGAGCCTAATGACTCAACAAGAGTTTGCATTAACTTCAGAAAAGTCAATGCAGTAACCACAGCAGACCCCTACCTGATTCCTGTAGGAGTTTGAACTTGTATTTTTTATTTTGTATTACTTGTATCGACAGGGTTGGAAGTGCCACATGTATAACGACAATAAATTTGCTAAAGAGATACTGGCAGATTCATAAAGCACCGTTAGATAAAGAAAACTTACCCTTTGTCATACTGAATGGTCCCTTTCATTGCCATGCCATTCAAACAAAAACATGCTCTGATCACTTCCCGTTGGCTAATGAAACAATTAGTAACTCCTGTTCCTAATAATGTAGTATTTACTTTAATGAAGTACTGGTATAAACTAACACATTGAGGGACCCTTTTTGAATGATTACAGGCAGTTGCTTTAATGATTAGCCTTTTTACATTTAAGTTTAAAGAAGCAAGGATAATCTACCTGAAATATATAGTGTATTAGGGACAGGTACTGCCAGGAATAACAAAATAAGGGCATTGATGGAGTTCCCTGTCCCTCAGAACAAATGAGAAATCATGAGGTTTTGAGAATGTGTAATTTCAATCACAACTTTGCAATGAACTTCAGCCCTGTTTCTTATCCACTGAGGTGTTACTGAAAAACAAAACAAAACTAGTATGATAAGGGGAGTACTATCTTACGACAACTTAATCAACGAATCATGCTGGCTGCCCCAAATTTCATAGGCCCCTTTGAGAAAGTAACTGATGCTCTTGACCTGAGGTAATGCATTGAGACCTGTACCAAGAAAATGAGTCAGGTACACAAAGGCCAGTGGGATAATTCTCCAATATACAAGAATTATATATATATACTTTTAAACATAAAGTATAAAAAAGAAATACTGATGTGAAGACGGAAATCCTGTGACTATTACCGGGAATAATTTTAACTATGCAACCATCATAGGTGCAGGCAGACACTGGTGTTTACCGATCCTGAGTGGAAAAAATTATAAGCCAGTGTGCAAGACTATTCAGTTGGAGTTTGCTATTGCATGCCTCTCACTTGAAGATTGTCCACATTGCAGGGAAAAAGCAATGAAATTGATGCACTTGCAGACTTTAATATTGTTCTGAATTACCTGAGAGCCAAAATGGAAGAAAAGAGTAACCACACTAGTTAGACTTATTGAGTGAATTGTGTGTATGTGGGTGTGTGTGTGTATGTATGTGTGTGAGAGAGTTTGTCTTTTATTTTTTTCCCCTAATGTTTTGATACCCTGCAATGAAATGCATTGATAAACTGTTTTCATTTCTCCCCTTAGGTTGAAATAAACAAAGGTCACTTTGCTAAAGAAAAGGTTCAACAACAATAATGTAGCAACTGCAAAGTTAAAGTCATTCAGTCTAGAGGATATTCAGTGAGAGGTCACATGGCTCAATTTGTGAATGGAATAAGACTATTACATTTTTGAACTGAATCAGAGAGGATTTGACCTGCTTGAAGAGCAACAAAGTATTGTCCCCTAACTCTTTCTCTGCAACTACTTTTAGCAATGTGTGAGTTGAAAGTCATCAGAAGTCATCTTTATCACTAGTAGAGGATTCCTAGAGAGGATTTGTTGGAATTCATGACTTGTCAATTTTTTCTTGAGCTAATTATTACTTGGTCAAAGTACATTGAAATTACGATTCTTGAAAGTTTTCATTTTCCTTGTTACTCCCTAGATTTGAGTATGTTTGTGCTTTTCAAAGGGTAGATATTAACTTGCATAACCCAGACTGTTTCTCTATAATCTTTGCATCTTTGTTGGAATAATTTTATCAATAAAAAAAAGCCAGTTATTTGTTGTTAAGTTGGAAAAAAAAGCTAACTTGTGCTAATACTGAATCTGGCACAGTATAAAACCTATATGATTGGCCATATCCCCATGTGGTTAAATTTAATGTTTTGGTTTGGCCAATGGAGAACTGAGACTAGAAAGAGTGCACCCTCCAACCTTGGCCATAACTCTAGCATTGACCAGAGTGAATTTAACTATCTCTCTTTAACATTCGGTGGCATTACCATGACGAAATCTCCCACTGTTGACATCTTGAGGGTTACCAGTGATCAGAGACAGAACTGAACCAGCTTTGTAAATATTGTTTTGTACATACTGTTATGGATCCGACCAAACCCCCTCAAAATACATTAAGAAGATAGCCTGGACCCCATCTTTTTCTTATTTTAAAGGCATTGCGTTCCAGATGTAATTCAATTGGCCAAACTACCAGTATTGAAGCAAAACATGTTTTATTCATACACAATAACTAAAAGACAACAAAAGAAAGGAGAAATTGGAAATAACTTAACTCTGTTGGAAAACTTAACAGAATAATACATTATTTAACTGCTAAACAGCAACTGTTCTAACATCCCATAAACACACCCTTGGCAAAGGCAAATTCAGTAAAATAGATTGTCTCAGATGCAATTCTAGCAGCAGGGAGAGAACCACAGCTTTTAGTTGTAATGGAGAGAAGAAAAACAACTTCTACATCCAGCTTCAAGACCCTAACAGCAACTGCTACTGAAAAACTAAAACTAAAAGAATTCTGGTTCTGTGGGAGCTTGACCCCACTCATTCTGGCAGCTTCTATTGTTCCTACTTTAAAAAAAACCAAGGCCGTACAAGCTGTTTACTTTATTGGCCTTGGCTCAACACCTCAGTCTCACTGCTTTCTTCATTAAAAAAATGAGAAAATACACCTCTTAAAATGTGGGAATACAAGAGCAAGTCAGACGTGGGAACTTTGAGGCAAGCAACTCACCTTCTGTCTCCCCAAAGTCTTTCCACTATCTACAAGGTACAAGTCAGGAGTGTGATGGAATATTCCCCACTTTCCTGAATGGGTGCATCTTCAACAACAATCAAGAAGCTTGACACCATCCAGGACGAAAGTAGTCATTTCATTGGCACCCCAGCTACCACCTTCAACATTCACTCCATTCACCACCAACGCACAGTAGCAGTAGTATTTATTACACACAAAATATACTGCAAAAACTTATCAAGGCTCCTTCTGCAGTACCTTCCAAACTTGCAACAACTACCATCTAGAAGGACAAGGGCAGTAGATTCTTGGAATCACCACTACCAGTAATTTCCTTCCAATACACTCACTTGGAATAATTTCACTGTTCCTTCATTGTTACAGGATCAATATCCTGGAACTTCTACGCACCAGTCCTGTGTGTGTACTTACACCATATAAATTGCAGTGCTTGATGAAGGTGCTGACTACCATATTCTCAAGGGCAATTAGGATGGGAGACAAAGGTTGACAATGCCAGTGATGCCCGCATCCCATGAAAGAATAAAGAAAACCCTGCATGCTTTAGCATACAGATTGTTCTCATTCAGCTCCACACATACGCAAAACACACCTGGGCACACAAATACATACACTCCATTCAACTCAAATGGCCTATTCCAGCTCCTTTTCCTTATAACCTTAAGGGTGGTTGTCCCCCTGTGTCTGCTAATTGACCAGCTGACATGAAGGTGACAATGGGTGTAAGTGATTGTAATGAGGTCAGCCAGGTGGACCTTATAGAATATGAGTTCCCTGATTGGGGCTGTTAACCTGGTCCAATCAAATAGCAGATGACAGATAAGAACAGGATTGTCAGATATTCTGTTCACTCTGAGAGCTGGCCCTGAGGGAGCTGGATCAGCGTCAAGGACTCTTGACATGTAAATAGACGGTGGTGACAGAAAAGCACCCACCTGAAAAAGTTTGCTCGCAACAGTCATCTTTGAGTTGGGTAAACATTTCTGGTCATGCCGTTACTTGGTAAGCTTGATATGTTCAATCCTGAAGCCAAAGATTGGGCCCAGTATGTGGAAAGAATGCATTATTTCTTTTTCCGGGCAAATGACATTGGGGCAGATGAAAAGCAATGAGTAATTCTGCTGACAGCTTGTGGACCCACAACTTTTTCGGTTATTCAGAGCTTAACGTTTCCTGAGGCACCAGATACTAAAATCTTTCAAGAGTTGACAGATTCAATGAAGGAATATTGACCCCAAGCCTCCTCTAATTCTGAGATGCTATCGGGTTTACTTGGTAGTAAGAGATTCAGGGGAATCGTATTAGGATTTTTGACTCGTTTAAGATAACTGGCAGAGACATGTGACTTTGGTTTAAGAGATAGTAGGAACTGCAGATGCTGGAGAATCCGAGACAACAAGGTGCAGGGCTGGATGAACACAGCAGGCCAAGCAGCATCATAGGAGCAGAGAGGCTCTCTGCTCCTATGA
>NC_063356.1:42651332-42700468 GCF_021869965.1 Rhincodon typus | reverse complement strand
CTCTCTGCTCCTATGATGCTGCTTGGCCTGCTGTGTTCATCCAGCCCTGCACCTTGTTGACTTTGGTTTAACCCTGAATGAGATGCTGAGAGACCATTTGGTATGTAGGATTAATGGTGTAACCAGGCAAAAGTGCCTACTAGTTGAAGCCCAACTGGACCTCAAACAGACACTACAACTGGCTTTATCATTGGAAGTGGGACATATGAGTTTCAGGGTATTCCGATGGAAATGGACATCCTCGCCAGTCCGACTGAGTCTGGGGGACACCACTTGAGTGAAGGTAATTGCACAGCCTCACTCAGGACATATCCTGAACAGAGGGACTCTAGGTCAGCCCACAGCAAAACCTCAAAACAAAGCCAAGCCTCAGCAAAACAGTTAAAAGTTTCTTGGATCTGGGTTGGCCATCCATTGTAGTTGCTGCCGGTATGTGGACTCAAGACAGCAAAAGAATCCCACTAGACATAAACGGAGTGAGAGAACTCATAGGCCAGTATCCAGGAAAGTGCACACCCTGGAAAGTCCACCTACATCTGGTTAACAACAGTTAAATTCCTTAGCAACAGCCAAATCAGAACCAATCAAAATAAACATCTGGTTAAATGGTCGCCCGGTTCAATTAGAGGTCAATACCAGTGCAGCCGTTTCAGTGATTGCAGAACCAGTCTTTAACAAAATTCGCTCTGGACTCCAATCCTTACATTTGCACAAGACCTTGGCTAGACTGAGAACCTATACAGGGAACCTTCACAGATTAAAGGTTCAACTTCAGTTCTGGTCTCTTATGAGAAACAGCTGGTTCAGTTACCACTGATTGCAGTAAAAAGGCTCAGGCCCAAGCTTGATGGGCCAACGTTGGTGAGAAGGAGTCACCTTGATTGGGTCAACATTTTTTGGTTAGAAAATGGCTGCCTGATTGAAGTCCTAATTAAACACCTGGACAGTTTTCAGGAGGTCTAGGGACTATCAAAGGAGCCAAGGCCACCTTGCATGTTGACCAGGAAGCAATCCCATGATTCTGCAAGGGCCTTCCCAGTGCCATTTGTCTTACGGGAGAAAGTACAGGCAGAAATCAGGAGGCTGGAAAGCAAAGTAATTATCAAACCAGTACAGTTTGTGGAATGAGTCGATTGTGAAGGCCTATGGTTTGCTTTTGTGGAGATTTTAAAGAAACGGTAAACCGTTTTTTGTGGCTGGATAAATACCCAATCCCTCGCATAGAGGATTTATATACAAAGCTGGCAGGGGGTGCTGTCCTTCATGAAGCTGAGCCATGCTTACTTGCAATTGCGGTTAGATGAGGATTCCTAGAAGGATGCTACAAGTAATAACCATGAGGGTTTGTACCAATATATGAGACTGCCATCTGGGGTATTGTCAGACTGCAATTTTCCAGCAGATGATGGAGAATATTTTACAAGTTCTACTGCATGTCATCATTTATCTTGATGATGTACTAATAACAGGGAAGACCAATAAGGAGCACTTAGAGAATTTGGATATAGTCCTTAGTTGTTTTTCCGAAGCAAGCGTACGCTCAAGAAGGGTAAAATGTGAGTTCCATGCACCCGAAGTGGCCTCCTTGGGCTACAGAATCGACAAAACCAGGTTACACCCATTGGATGATAAAGTGAGGGTGATCAAAGGTGCCCAGTTCCCACACTTATAGTGGAACTTAGGGCTGGTGAGTTATTATAGAAAGTTCATACATAACCTGGCCTCCATCCTGGCACCTTTACATCAACTCTTAAAAAAGGGTCATCTTTGGAAATAGTCACATAGCCAAGCCATAACTTTCAGGGGACTAAAGAAATAGCTATCACTCTCTAAGTTGTTGGCACACTATGATCCCAAGCAAGGGGTGGTATTGACATGCGATGCCTTCCCATATGGCATTGGGATAGTATTAGCTTATAGGTGGCCCAGTGGAGATGAATACCCCTTAGCGTATACATCCAGGACTTTAGCTAATGCAGAGCGTAAATACGACCAGATAGAGAAGGAGGTTTGGCAGTTATATTCAGAGTCAAGAAATTTCACCAATACCTTTACAGATATAACTGATAACTGATGACAAACCACTGCTAGGTTGACTTAAAGAGGACAAGGCAGTGTCGCCCAGAGCTTCAGGCCGAATTCAGCTGTGGGCTCTAATACGAAATGCATATAATTACAGGTTGGAACACTGTCTGGGAGGCCAAGTAGTAAATGCAGATGCATTGAGCCATTTCCTGCTGGCAAATACACCATCAGTGGTACCGCCACTGGAAGAGTCCATAATGGTTTTAAGTTTTCTAGACACACTTCCAGTCACAGCTGACAATATCAGACTTTGGATGCAGAAGGATCTGGTCTGGTAAAACTGAAACAGCTGGTGGTGGTGCGGGAAACTAAAGGGCCATCACGACCAGAACTGAAACGTGGAATAAAAACAAAGTTGTTGGAAAAGCTCAGCAGGTCTGGCAGTATCTGTGAAGAAAAAAATCAGAGTTAATGTTTCGGGTCCGGTGACCCTTTCTCAGAACTGAAGGGTTACCGGACCTGAAATGTTAACTCTGATTTTTTTCTTCTCAGATGCTGCCAGACCTGCTGAGCTTTTCCAGCAACTTTGTTTTTGTTCCTGATTTACAACATCTACAGTTCTTTCAGTTTTTATTCAGAACTGAAACATTATTCGAGCCGGACACACCAGATCACAGTGGAGGATGGCATATTATTGTGGGGAGCAACAGTGTTTGGCCTGAGCAAAGGTCACTGCCAGCTACTTGCTGAACTCCACTCGGGTCATCCAGGGGTTTCCAAAATGAAGATGTTGGCAAGAGGTTATGCCTGGCGACCGGAACTGGATGCTGACATAGCTACATTGGTAGGGCAGTGCCCAGAGTGCCAACAAGGACAAAAATTACCGCCAGCAGCTCCCCCACATTTGTGGGAATGGCTGGGCAAACCCTGGACTTGGTTACACTTCGATTATGCAGGTCCTTTCATGGGCTCAATATTCTTAGTCATTGTGGACTCCCACTCAAAGTGGCTAGACGTGCACAGAGTTTATTTGTCAAACACATGACTGACAATAGAAAACGTGCACGCATCTTTTGCAATACACGGTCTCCCAAGTGTTGATCATAGATGATGGACCATTATTTACCAGCAAAGAATTTGAGTACATATTTCCTAAAGTCGCATATTAATCAAAGTATAAGGACAGCTCCATACCATCCACCATCCAATGATCTGGCAGAAAGAGCAGTCCAAACTTTGAAGGCAGGCTTAAAAATCAGCCTGCAGCTTCACTCGATACCAAACTGTCCCAGTTCCTATTTGATTATAGGAACACCCCGCAACCACTGCCCCACACCCCCACACCACCACCACCACCATTACCACTCCCAGCTCATGTGATTACAGGGGCAGTGCCAGCAGAGCTGCCTATGGGGAGAAGACTCCACACCAATTTAAATCTGATCTTCCCAGACCTGGGTTTGGGGGGGTGCAGTGGTGAAACCACATCAGGAACACCAAATCTGGACCCTAGACTCCACTCAGTGGGCGATACAGTTTACCTAAGGGGATGAAGTTTGGTGTTGGAACCACGGGAATAACTCTGCATGGGTAAGAGGCAAGGTCAAATGAGGTCTGATCCTGTGGCATATAAGATAGGTGTGACAATCCTGAACAAGCACATGGACCAAATGAAAGCTGCAAAGGGTGTGGGAGCAAAACACACCCAGCTCCTTGTCAGCCTTTCCGACTGTTCTGGAAGCCATCGGTTCTCCCTCGCTGTTAAGCGTTAAAGATACCTTGGAATCTGAGATGGACATGGCAGATGTTGTCACCTCAATATCTTTGCCACCTAAGGAAGAGAATGAATTTTCTTCAAGATGGTCTGGGCATGAGAAGCGAGCTATTGAGCATTACACGCGCCCATATCAGAGGCAGAGTTGGAGGAACAAGATCAGGTACTAAAACACTTCAGGAGGACCTACAGTAAAAAAGACCCAGCCTATGTCCCCAGAGGGGGAGGGACTGCATAAAATATGAGTTCCCTGATTGGGGTTGTTAATCGGCTCCAATCAGGGAGCCCTGGCAGACAGATAAGAACAGGAATGTCAGGGGTTCACGCTGAGAGCTGGCTCTGAGGGAGCTGGATCAGTGTCAAGGACTCTCTATAGGTAAACAAAGGGTGACTTGGTAACAGGATACCTGTGTGTCTGGAATTATTTCAATGGGAATGGGAAATAGACTGAGACAGCTATCACCACCTACCTCCCGCCTTGCCCTTCCCACTGGGTTGTGTGAAATTTGGGCCATCCAATTCAACCCACTTTGACAGAGTCCACATCCAAGATGTGTCCTTCTATCAATTAAGAATCCACAGCTATAGCTGACGATTTGCAGCAAGTAATTCAATGCATCAATAATCATAGCAGATCCAGGAATTGATCAATATTTACAGGAGGTCTCACTGACTTTGTGAATGTGGTCAGAAATCACACGACACCAGGTTATAGTCCAACAGGTTTATTTGAAAACACAAGCACTCGGAGCCTCACTCCTTCTTCAGGTGTTAGTGAGAGACATAGTATCAGACACAGAATTATAAGTATTAGATCAAAGGTTCACACCATTGATGAGGATGTGCTAAACAAACCTAATATGCTGTTAAATCTTTAATCAGTTAGAAGGTTTTAATTGATTAATATGTATATGTAAATCCCCGAGTTCCTTTCAAGTCACAGTCCTGACAGAACTGAAGGTTTTATCAGTGTAAAGAAGAGGCGACATTTTAGGTCAGACAATGCATTTTAGGCATGAGACCTTGTTTAGAATCTGTGTTTTAATTTGGAGTCAGACTGGTTTTATTTCATTTTTGTAGAATCCCTTGAGTGTGGAAACAGGCCCTTTGGCCCAACAAGAGCAATGCTTCTGAGCATCCCACACAGACCCATCCCCCTATAACCCACCTGATCTACACATCCCCGAATAGGACAACAAACAGATTCTGTGTATGCATTGGGCTTGTCCATAGGGGATGGCTGTTTTAACATGTTTTGGGTGGAAGCTAGAGAAGTGCAGCATCGTGAGGTTATCTGTGGTCTTGCAATAAAGTGATTTACTGAGGTGTCTGACTCTACGCATACATAGGATCTGTTTGGATGAGGAGGAATGAGACGGACACCTGAAGATGTTGAAGGACGCCCTCAATAGGAACAGGATACGATGCTCAACTCATCGATTGCCAGTTCCAATGTGCCACAGCGAAAATTCGTAATGACCCCCTCAGAAGACAGACATGGGATATGACTGATAGGGTGCCCTTCATCATCCTGTACTTCCCAGACACAGAGAAACTACACCATGTTCTTTGCAGCCTTCAGCACATTATCGAAGATGATGAGCAACTCGCCAAGATCTTCCCTACGCCTCCACTTCTCACCTTCAAACAACCGCCAAACCTTAAATTTACCATTGTTCGCAGCAAACTACCCAGCCTTCAGGACAACATCGACCACGACACCACGCAACTCTGCCATGGTAACCTCTGTAAGACATGTCAGATCTTCGACATGGATACTACCATCACACGTGGGAACACCACCCACCCATGTACACTGCAGGTACTCATGTGATTCAGCCAATGTTATCTATCTCATACACTGCAGGCAAGGATGCCCCGAGGCATGGTACATTGGTGAGACCATGCAGACGCTATGATAACAGATGAATGGACACCGCACAACAATTGCCACACAGGAATTTTCCCTCTCAGTTGGGGAACACTTCAGTGGTCAAGGACATTTGCCCTCGGATCTTCTGGTAAATGTCCTCCAAGGCGGACTGTGAGATACACAACAGCACAGAGTCACTGAGCAGAGGTTGATAGCCAAGTTTTGTACCCATGAGGACAGCCTCAACCATGATCTTGGGTTCATGTCGTACTACAGGTGACCCCAACACACTGTACACTCACACACACCCCCCCTCCACACACACACACACACACACACACACTCGCGAATCTACGGGGTGAATTTGTATTTTCAGATACATTTTACTTTGTTCAAAAAGCACACAATTTATGGACAATCAGTCAATATGGCGTTTTATAAATTCCTACTTTAGAAATAAAACCAGTCTGACTCCAAACCAAAACACAAACAGATTCTAAACAAGGGCTCACGCCTAACATGCATTGTCTGACCTAAAAAGTCACCTCTTCTTTACACTGATAAAACCTTTAGTTCTCTCAGGGCTGTGACTTGAAAGGAATTCGGGATTTACATATACATATTAATAAATTAAAACCTTCTAACTGATTAAAGATTTAACAGCATCTTAGGTTTGTTTAGCACATCCTCATCAATGGTGTGAATCTTTGATCTTTTACTTAT
This sequence comes from Rhincodon typus, assembly GCF_021869965.1. NCBI lineage: Eukaryota > Metazoa > Chordata > Chondrichthyes > Orectolobiformes > Rhincodontidae > Rhincodon > Rhincodon typus. The sequence goes on along the minus strand of NC_063356.1, from coordinate 42,694,073 downwards.
AAATTCTGCGTCTGATACTATCTCGCTCACTAACACCTGGAGTGAGGCTCCGAGTGCTTGTGTTTTCAAATAAACCCGTTGAAGCGTCTCGACCCGAAACGTCAATTTTCCTGCTCCTCAAATGCTGCCTGGCCTGCTCTGTTCCTCCAGCTCCACACTGTGTTTTCTCTGACTCCAGCGTTCTTCCACTCTCGGACAATAACCTGGTGTCGTGTGATTTTTGACCTTGTCCTCCGCAGTCCAACACTGGCACCTCCACATCATTTGCAAATGTGGACAGAGTGACGCCAAATCTCGTGAATAGGGTAGATCAGACAGCATGTCGATATTGACAATAGTTCATACAAAGGCTCGCAGAAAGGATCAAAACTAACATTGGGGGCCTGGGGATGAATCAATATTTACAGACGATTCCTATATGCAGACTAATTTGAGTGGGTTGGGAGCAGTCAGGTGAAACTGGCTCACTCAGATGCCTTTTCACAGTGAGTTCCACTTTGTGTGTGTGTGTGAGAGAGAGATAGGTAAAGGAGCAGATGGGTTTGTACTCTGTGTGGTGGGTTCCCTCCCCCCACCAAACACTGACATCTGTGCAGAGATAGTTAACAGACTTTGTTTTTTAGTGTAGTTTTTTTTCCGCTTGTACTTGACGCCACGTCCGGTTGTAGTGTGGGGTGGAGCGCCACGTCGGCAGCGCTGGAATTGCGGAGTGACCGGGAGAGCGTGTCTCTGTGAGACCGGGACCGGGGTAGACTGCGGCTGCATTCCCCCGATCACCAGAGCCGGGGACAGAGAGGGGAGCACAGCGCAGAATGGTGAAGGTAGGAGCGGGAGGGCTGTTCTCAGCTCCTTATGGTCACAGCGAGAAAAACCACTTTTTTTGTGTGTGGAGAAAGTTCTCAAATGTGCAAGTTCAAATTGTTTATTAGTCTGTTGCATTGTTTTTAAAAGAATGACGAGGGCCAGCTCCCTAAATGTTCTTGTCAATGTCTTTCCAAAACTTTTACTAACAAACGGTAGAGCTGGTTGCTGAAATTTATGAAGCTAAAAGATCTGCTCTATCTGAACAAAACATGTTCCAAATGTTTGCAGCGGGAGAAGGAGGGGATCTGTTAACTGTCCGGAGGCAACACGAGGTGAAAACGACACGATTTGTACATTTCGGTGCGCTTTGTGAACCTGCGTGGTTTGTTTGCAAACAAGCCCAATCTGTTTATACAAACACTTCGATTTGTGTCCAACTCAGACACAGTTTGCCCCGCTCCCGTCATCCCAGATCGGCCGTGACAAGTCAGCAGTGCCATGTCACTAAGGGTTGTGGGGGGTGGTGGGTAGAGAGTGAGAGAGGTGGGGCGGTTTACTTAGCTCCGGCCGTTTAACGAGATCCTTTTCCTCACCCAGCTGCAATTGCCTTTGTCTTGTTTCATCTCTTTGTCTTGTGCCCCGCCGAGTTTACAGCATCTGCTATTGGATTGTTCTGCCTGATATCGAAAACCTTACACAACTCAGTTAGCAAGAGGTGTCTGCCTTAGCCGTTGACCCAAATGGGGGAAGAGGTGGCAATTGTACAATTATTTTGGAGCCTGTAATGCTCTTTCTTTCTTAGATGAAGGGGAACCAGTGCAGTAGTATACATTTGGATTTTCAAAAGACGAGTGCCATCACAAAGGGTTATTCTGTAACACGAGGGACCATGGATTTGGGTAACTATTAACATAGTGAATGAATTGGTTGAAGGACAGAAAATGGAGAGAAGGAAGAAACCGGTAATTTTTTTGGTTGCTAAACTATTACTAGTGGGATCTCAGCTATTTACAATCTATGTGGATTACTTAGATGAAGGGACGGAGAGTAAGGCATCCAAGTTTGATGTTGGTACAAAGCCAATTGGGAGTCTAAGCACTGAGGAGGACACAGACAGCAAAGAAATATAGACAGATTCAGCGAGTGAACAAGAAGGGTATTCATGTTGAGTTGAAGAATAGAAACACTAGATATATTTTACAAGGTCAAAAATCATTTAAATTTGTGTGTCCTTGTACAAAAATAAAGTTAGCACACTGGTACATCAACCTTTTAGAAAGCCAAGTGATGTGTTGGCCTATGTAAGGTGGTTGGCAATAAGAGTAAGGAGGATTTGGGTCAGTTGTACTGGGCTTTGTGAGATCAGATCTGGAGAGCTGATGACATCTCCACAAAGAGGGAAGGATATACTTGCCTTCAGAGAGAATGCAGCATGAATTCACCAGATCGATTCCTGGGATGGAAGTGTTCTCCTGTGAGGAGAACCTGAACTGGTTGAGCCTATACTCTCTTGAATTTAGAAAAACGAGAGGAGATTTCACTGAGACATGAGATTTTGAGCGGGTTTGGTGGGGTCAATACTTAGCGGCTATTTCCAGTCACTGGAAAGTTAAGAACTGGGGCCACTGTCTCATGATGAAGGGTCAACAATTTAGGCCTGAGGTGAAGCGAAATTTCTTCGCGTGGTGGCTTGTGAACCTTTGAATTTTCTGCCTTAGAGGACTTTAATGCCTCAGTCATTAAGTATATTCAAGGCTGAGATCAAAAATTGGTGAACTAAGAGAATCATGGGATTTGGGAAAGGATGGAAAGGTAAAGTCGAAGATCAGCCATGATCTTATTAAGCAGCATACTAGACTGTGGGTCATTTTTTTGTGTTTTGCCTGCAATAACACCAAAACCCCTATTCAGTTGGAGTTCATTAAATGCATAACCACAGTTCAAAGCAACTAGGCATTCAAGAGGAGAATGTTGTTCAAACTATGTACCTGCAACGTTCAATCTCCAACGCAAAATGATTGATGAGATAAAGGGGATTTTAGTTTATTGACATGAACCAAATGATTCACATTATCAGATAAAATCTGACGCTGAACTGCTTAAGGAGGTTGCAAAACACACAGCCAAAGGCTTGAGCAAAGAAGGGAGGTTTTAAGCTGCCTCTGGAAGGAGGAGTTGGGGAAGAGGTGAGAAGAACTTTGGAGAAGGAATTCTAGAGCTTGAGGCCAAGAAAAAAAGATGTGACTGCCAATGGTACTACAGTGAAAATCTGAGCTGCACAGAGTCCTTGGTAAGGCTGCAAGAGGTAACAGAGGAAGGGATGGGAAAGGACATTGTTATTCTTGAATACCAGGCTAAGAGTTTTATATTTGAAGCATTACAGTTTATTTCTGGTTTTGGGTTCTTCCACCCTGCTGAAGGCAGATATCTAGAGACTTGTTTGTGGAACTGAGGGATTGCTTTTTTGACTGAACCTCCAGCAGCAAGAACCATTGCTTACTGGAGAAAGGTGTGTGTGTGTGTGTATTGCAGTCAGGAGGATGGTAACACGGTATGGGGAGTCATGGTTCTCCCTGGGACTAGTTTGGGGTCGAGGTTCTGCAGTTGCTAGTCACTTTAGACTTTGCGGATACCAAGAACTGCAGATGCTGGAGTCAGAATCAAAACCGTGTGGAGCTGCTGTTCCACACAGCAAGTCAGGCTGAAGTTCTGAAGAAGGGTCCTGACCCAAAATGTCAACTTTCCTGCTCCTCTGATGCTGCCTGACCTATGGTGTTCCTCTAGCTCCACATTGTGTTGACTATGGTAGATTTTGAGCTAGGTTGAACAAGGCTCCTCCCTTCACATAATGGCTAGAGGCAGAAAGACTATTCCTGAAGGATTGCAGAGCAAGAGTCAAAGGAGGAAGAGATGATTACTGGTTGCTTCTCAGGACACACCCTCAGTGAGTTGATTATTGCTTTTCTTTAAGGCTGGTTGGTAGCACTCTTCCGAATCAGAAGTTTGTGGCTTTACATTCTGCTCCAGGAGCTGAGCACAAACATCTAAGCTCAGTCCAGGGCTGAGGGAGTGTTGCATCGTTGGAGGTGCCTTCCTTCAGATGAGCTGTAAAAGAATGGCTCCACCTGCCATGTGGATGTTGAAAGTTCCCATTGCAGTCTCCCTGATGAGCTGAACAATGTTCATCCCTTTAGCCATGTTGCTGCAATCAAATCACAACATCTGACCATCATTCGAATGACCCCGAGCACTTTACATCAGTAAACATTACAACAATTTACAATACTTTTTACTGTGCTTCATTCTCTGTCTTCCTCCTCGAAGAAGCAGATCAGTGGGATGCCTAGGTTTCTGCATGGTTCTACAACACTGCCTTCACCTGGGCCTGTTGGAAATGCTTGAGATGGTCAGCACTTTCACGGACATGACCCCGCCAGTTGGTGCCACCTCGGTCAAGGCCTACCCATGAGTCTATGGATATGTTGCACCTTTTCAGCAAGGACATACTTTGCCCTCCTGGTAACCACTTGCTGTGATGCAGTTCAGGGTGGAGAGCTTGTATGGAAGTCTAGTATTAGGCACATGACCTACCCAGTGCAGCTGTTTGCCTGTAACCTGTGCCTTGGTACTGGAGGTTTTAGCTGAAGAGTGGATGCTGATATCGGAGTGCCGATTAGATTTGCAGGATCTTGTAGAGGCATCGCTGCTGATATTTCTCAAGAGATTTTGAGGTGTCTGCTGTACATTGTCCATGCATGGTCCATACTGCCACATACAGTAACACTGCTGCCCCGGAGACCAGGAGCTTGGTGCTGGGTTTCAGGTCTTTGTTTCTCAGATGGCTGAGGTTGTGTACATGACTGGAGATGATGTTGAATTTCATTCTCACTGAGTGGAGATCCCTGAAGAATGAGAAATGATCCGGTAGCTTGCTGATAGTTGACCGGTGCTGTACAGCAGGAGAAAGCTGATGCAAGACCTTTGTCACCTGGATGTTGTGCTAAAAGCCCATTCTATTCCTTTGCGAATGCATTGACAATGGTTTGGAGCTCAACCTCAGAGTAAGCATACACACAAGGGCTCTCTGCGTACTGTAGCTCTTTGACAGAGATTATGGTGGTCTTGGGTCTGGACTGGAGGTGATGACTCTGTTCAGAGTCCTGCTCATCCTTTTGAGAAGCTCTAGTCCAGCAAGAAGCCTCATGAAGAAGGAGTGGAGTGCAGCAGTGAGGATTATAGAGAGAAGGGTATTGGTGCAATGATGCAGCTTGACCCCAGTTTGCACACTTTGTGTCTGTGGTGAATCCACTGGTTAGTATCACAGCTCATGTCGTGTTGTGCGTATTGTTCTGTGGGTAACAGAGCATTTCACAATCCATCCCAGTTGATAGGGTCACAGACATCTATGAAGTTGGATAAAGCCACTTATAAAGGTTGCTCCCAATCTCTGCACTTTTCTTGGACTTGCCTTGCTGTGAAGAGCATGTGCATTGTGCCTCTGGATGAATGGAATCCACACTGATACTCTGGGAGCAACTCTTCAGCCACTGGGAGGAGGTGACTGAGGAAAATTTTTGCAATGACCTTCCCTGGTGTGGACAGCAGGGAGACTCCTTGGGTGTTCCTACAATCCGTCTTCTCTCCTTTCTTGAAGATGGTCACAGCTACAGTACCTTGAAGAACTGCTGGTCTGTTCTCCTCCTTCCAGATGAGGGAGATGAGGTCATGTGCCAAGAGAGCTGCTCGACTATACTTTAGTAACTCGTCAGGGATTCTGTCTGTTCTGACGGCTTTGTATGTTCTCAGCTGCCTGATGGTATTTTCAGTCCCGTGTTGAGATGGTGGCAGGGAGCATGCTCTAGGATGTGGTCAAGGGTGCTCACGTCGAGAAGGATAACCTGGATGCTCAATCAGCATTGACTGCAATGATGAGCCCCACTCGGTTCAGATGAAGAATCCATGCACATTATGACTGTTGGTGAGTTGCTGGATTTCTGCCCACCATCTGTTCTTTTAGGTTTTCTTATTGTGCCTCTGCCTTTGTCAACCTGTTTTCTTTCCCTCCAGGTTTGGTGGTGTTTCCAGCTCAGAAGCTCTTTGTATGCGTGACTTAGGAGTTCCTGGCACTCCTGATGATTCTTGTCAAACCAGTCATTGTATTTCTTGTTGAGAAATGCAGAGTTTCCTAGTAGCTGCTGTTTCTGCAGGATGTGCGAGTAGACCAGGTGCTGTGGACATTTGTCAGGTATCACCAGGTGCTGACTGAGTGGGTGTTTTCTCGGAGTCCTCGACCATCAGCATTAATTTTCCCGGAATAGCAATTCTGCAGCTGCTGGTTGTTGGCCAGAGACAGTAAACCAGATTTCGGTAGTGATTGGTCCAGCAGTCAGCTCTGGTCATGGTGCAGGTGATTGAAACGTTGTTGTGGTCCCTTGCTCAGACCATTGTCACCTACTTGACCACATTGGTCACTAAAATTTCAGAAATGCAGGAGCCAGTTCTGTGTCTCATCATTGTCCTACAATTAAAAATGCACTAATGCTAAGTAAACTGTTTTCGGTCTTTGGGTATAGAATCATGGAAACAGACTCTTTGGTCTAACTTGTCCATGCTGACCAGGTTTCCTAAACTGAACTAGTCCCGTTTATCTGCATTCGGCTCATATCCCTTTCAACCTTTCCTATTCATGTACCTGTCCAAATGTCTTTTAAATCTTATAACTGTACTCACCTCTACCACTTCCTTTGGCAGCTTGTTCCATATATGCACCACCCTTTGCATGAAAAATTTGCCCCTCAAGTCCCTTTTAAATTTTTCTTCTCTCACCTTGAACCTATGCCCTCTAGTTTTGGACTCCCCTACCCTCGTGGGAAAAACAGCCTTGGCTGTTCACCTAATCTATGTCCCTCATGATTGTATAAACCTCTATAAGGTCACCCCTTAGCCTCTGACGCTCCAGGGAAAAATAGTCCCAGCCCATCCAGCTTCTTGTAAATCAAAACTTCCAGTTTCGGTTGAGTGATAAATGTTGACCAGTCCATTGGGAGGTGTTAACTGTTCATCCTCCACAGTGCAGTGGAATTTTTTATGCCCCATCTGAGAAGTTGAGGGGGGTTTAATGTCACATTCGGTAGATTGCACTGTTGACTGTGCAACATTCTCTCAGTATCACGTTAAACTAGACTTTGTGCTCAAATCTCTGGAGCAAGACCTCCATGCATAACCTCCTGACTCCGGCAAGAGTGCTCTATCTGATATCTGACGTTGATAATCTGGTAAATCAGTGCGCGGATGGACGGGAGGTGTAGTAGCTTGACAAAATAAATAATAAACAGCCCAATTTGGCTTAAATACTTTGGTGAACACCCATTCCTTGCAGTTAATGATCTGCGAGGGAGCATCTCACTCATTATTATTTAAAGAGGGCGAGCCCAACATTTTGGGTTTGAAAACTGTTAATTGTGGCACTATTGGATTTCAGCACATGATTCATGTCTCACTGACGAAAGGAAATCGATTTCTGTTAACCTCCTTTTCCTCTTAACCAATAAGATATTGAATGGGCATCAGATGTTTGTGCTTGGGGTGGGAGCACAGATTCCTGTTGAACCTGGAAATTGGCTGTGTCGTTTTTGAGCTGCTTGTGTACGGACCTAACTGAATAGTGGAACAGACTTGAGAGGCAGGGTAACTCCTCTTGCTCACACATTCCTTTCAATCTTGAGCTAGTGTCATCAAATATCGGGATGAAGCTGTTAAGCAGAGAGGGTTCTGCTGAGTTCCCAAGGCTCCCACGCCCACATTTCTGCAAGGGGTGAGGAGAATTTATCCTTTTGCTCATTTCATGCCATTTCCCCTGCCTGAATGTTTGGAGACTGGTTTTGCACAGATCATAATGTGTATAACACAGCTAGATTGTCATAGATCGGATCTCTAACAAAATCCCACCCCCAGCAAGATCACTGCACAGTAATAATCTCATTAGGGTTTAGCACAGTTTTTTTTGGCTCATTGCATCACCAGGCTAGTACTTCAGAGGGAGTGAAGCAAACAATGAACTCAGTCATGTTCGACATTATGATCCTGTTTGTTTTCTTTCTGGTTCCCTTCGTCATTTCCCGTCTAGAGACCAGAACAAGACGACACAGTTACAAAATAAGGCGTCGTTCATTTCAGACTGAGATGAGGTACAAATGCTTTTCTCAGCAGTTGAGTGTCTGTTGAACACTGTTCCCCAGAGAATGGTGAGATTGGGGTCACTAAATGCTTTTAAGACAAAGGCAGATAGACCTTTGACTAGTAAGGGAGCCCAGAGGAGGAATGTGGAGTCGAGTCAACAGCAGGCTTGAGGGGTTGAATAGCCTGCTGTATATTCTCTTTTGGAGGTACTGATTGTCACTGAAGCTCTATGCTATTATGTAGGATCAGGATTAGGCTATTCAGCCCCTTGAGTCTCTTCTGCAATTCAGTGAGATCCTGGCTAATCTGTGGTCTAACTCTGTATACTTGCCTTTGGCCAATATCCCTTAATTCTTTGCTTAAAAAGGTATTTGGCAGAACTGGAAGTGATGCCCACCACCCCAGCAAACCGAGGCCTATAAATAACAAGTGGGACAGAACACCAGTGCTTCACTGGAGGCGCACTGATGATGTTACCTAGCAGACGTTTCATCACCCCACTATCAAACACACTGGCAAGGTGTGCATTCTACAACCTCATGGTATTATGTTCAGCATGAACTGGTTGGACCGAAGGGTCTGTTTCTGTGCTGTATGACTCTATAACAACCAATCCTGCATCTACTGCTGTTTGTGGAAGAAAGTTCCAAACATCTACCATCTTTAGTTGTGTAGAAGTGCTTTCTAGCATCTTTCCTGAATAACCCGGCCCTAATTCTCAGACTATGCCCCTAGTTCTAGAATCCCCAACCAGTGGAAATAATTTCTTTAACTACCCTGATAATATCTTGAAGACTTTAATCAAATCACCCCTTAATGTTCTACATTGTAGAGAGAGCAGGCCTAATTTGAATAATCTCCCCTCATAACTATTCCTTGAAGTCAAGGTATCATTCTTGTAAACCTACATGGTACCCCCTCCAAAGTCAACATATCCTTCCTAATGTGTGGTGCTGAGATGTGCTCACAGCACTCTAAGTGTGATCTAATCAGAGTTTTGCATAACTGCATAGTTCACAGTCCAGGCAGTTGTCTCCATCCCATTCCTCACATGTGACTATTCCTTCCGTGAGTGTAGATCTCTAATGTGGGTGAATCTTTGGTCATGGTTGGTGTAAGAAAGAAGAAAACACCAAAATAGCAGAGCCCAGTTGATGTAAATCTGGGTAGCTCTGTCTCATGCACATACATAGGCAAAATTATACAATATACACAAACAAGGGAAAGCAAGATGGCTCAGTGGTTAGCGATGCTGCCTCACAGCGCCAGGGAACCAGGTTTGATTTCTCCCTTGGGTGACTATGTGGAGTTTGCACATTCTCCCTGTGTCTGTGTGGGTCTCTGCCAGGTGCTCCAATTTCTTCCAACAGTCCAAAGACATGCAGGTTAGGTGGATTGGCCATGCTAATTTGCCCTGTAGTGTTCAGGGATGCGTAGGCTAGGTGGAACAGCCATGGAAAATGCAGGGCTACAAGGATAAGGCATGAGGCTGGGTCTGAGTAGGATGCTGTTTGGAGGGCTGTTTGGCCTGCTTCCACACTGTAGGGACCTTATGAGTATGTATGTACATGTTTGCACATGCTGCAAAAGGGCTATTGATTAGCATTAGGATCTTTGTCCAGTTTGATGTTTTCTAATTCTCCTTTGGTCTGTTTCACTTCAGCCATTTTTTTTTGTGCATGTGGTCCTGCCTTCAGGGCAGACCAGAAATTCACCCTGGGATCTTCCTGCTTTTAATGTAGGCATAGCTGTGGTCACCACTGAGCCAGTGGGCAACTTAATTTTGCAGTTCTGGTTTGATCCACCTGTTAGTTACTTTTCTGTGTTTTCGGCAATGCAATATGCAACACCTACAAGTGAGCTAATCACAACAAAGACAGTCAGTCACATTGCCTTTAAGTGGGTATTTTCTCGGAGTCCTCAAGAGTTGCCTTGACTGTTCACACCAAAGCCCCGCTGAGCTAATCTGTCAGGCTGATAGACAATCGGAGTTTGGTGCTGTCAGAGTCGGTTCTTGTGAACAGTTTTGCAGTGTCACCGTGCACTATGAATTTAAATAGCTTGTTTTATCATAGAATAATTTAATGCAGTCTTTGATTTATCTGATAAATAGTCAGTTCCGTGTGTTCTGAAGGGAACTGTTGTTCTAAAATACAAGCACGGGGCTAATTTATTGAGCAGTGTGTATAGAGATTTCAGTTCAAGTCATGTTCCTGATTTCTCCAGGTGTAGCAGAGGACTGAGCTTTCATGGTTACATAGCTACTTGCCTGTGGGATTGGGAATAAGCTGGGTGTACACCTAGAAAATCCTGATTAACAGCACATTTATTTCCCTTTGCTGGAGGAATTACCTACTACAACTGAGATTGGTTCAATCTTCATGTTCCTCTAACTCTTAACATTTTAGGACAGATATGCATTTTGATGGGTGTCAGCCTGATTTAATGGTAGCACCATTGCCTCTGCATCATAAGGATGTGGCTTCTACTCATACTCCAGTGATTTCAGCTTGTAATCCAGGTTTGCTAATCCAAGTGCAGTATTAAGACAGTGCTGCACTGTCAGATGCCTTTTGTTTTGGATGGACCACTAAATTGGGTTCTGTCCTTTTGGTTTATATAGTTGAGTAGAGGTATTATCAAGGAACTTAAAACGATGAAGGGATCGAATAGGGTAGATATCAAGGCACTGTTTCATCTGGGTAAGCGGGGTCTAGAACACGAGGACATGAGTCAGGCTACGTAGGAGTGATATCAGAAGGCATAGATATAGGTATAGAATCCCTACAGTGTGGAAACAGGCCCTTCGGCCCAACAAGTCCACACCGAACCTCAGAGCATCCCACCTAGACCCATCCCCCTATAACCCACCTAATCTACACCTCCCTGAACACTATGGGCGATTTAGCATGGCCAATCCACCTACATGTTCTGGTTTGCACACTGTCTGGAATGCTCTCCCTTAAAGACTGTGAATGCTGATGGATAGTTACAATTTTCAAGACTGAGGTCAATAGATTTTTCTTAAGTTAGGATTTCACAGGAAATGGAGATAAATCTGCCAGCCCTCTGAATAGTAGTTGGCATAGGAAGGATTTTTTTTTTGACACACATTTAAGCAGAGAAAGGGATTTGGCAGGCAATTTATACTGAATTGTTGAGATGCAATTCACCTGATTTGCATCCTGTTGACTTTAATGGGATCTACATAAGACAGGATACATACATAATATTAGCAATAGCAGCAACAGTGGGCCAGTCAGTCCCATTAACCTGTACTTTATTTCACTAGATTATACCTGATTTGCCAAATCTGACAACAGGTCGAAGATCCACTCAATAACATCGGGCGGCACAGTGGCACAGTGGCTCAGTGGTTACCAGTGCTGCCTCACGGCACGGGGACCCAGGTTCAATTCCACCCTCAGTCAACTGTCTGTGTGGAGTTTGCACATTCTCCCCGTGTCTGCATGGGTTTCCTCCGGGTGCTCTGGTTTCCTCCTACAGTTCAAAGATGTGCAGGCTAGGTTGATTGGCCATGCTAAATTGCCCGTAGTGTTCAGGGATGTGGAGGCTAGGTGTGTTAGCCATGGGAAATGTAGGGTTACAGGAACAGGGTAGGGGGATGGATCTGGGTGGAGTGTTCTTCGGCAGGTTGGTGTGGACTTAATGGGCTGAATGGCCTGTTTCCACACTGCAGGGATTCTATGAAACAACTTTACATTTATATAGCACCTTTAGTATGATAAAATGCCCTCATACGAGCATTATACAATGGAATATGACCCCCAAGCCCCATTGGAGATTTTATCTCAAAGAGGGTAAGTTTTTTTTTGATGAGTGACATAAGGAAGGAAAGTGAGAACTGAGACAGTGAGATAGAGAGGTATTAGGGAGGATATTCCAGAGCTTGGGGCCTGGGTAACTAAAGGCTTGGCTGCCAGTACACCGAGAGAACTAGTGAAGAGGCCAGAATTGGAATAGCACAGACTTCTGAGAAGGTAGTAGGGCTGAAAGAGATTAGAGATGGGGAAGGGTGGGGTCATGCTGGGGGGTTTGAAAACAAGGACAAGAATTGCTTGTGAGTTGATACACAGGTGACAGAGTCTTGGATAAACTCCAGTTTAGGGAGGGTTACCGGAGGGTCAATGAGGGAATGGGAGAGGGCAGGCTGAGCTCACTGGATGAGACTGAAGCTGCTGGAATGTCACTTGAACATTGTGACTCAGTTTCCATTCCGGTTTCTCTCTGGGTCACCTTGCTGTTGCAGTTGCCTGCTTTAACTGATTTGCGTAACTTTCTGACTGTGAGCTGCAAGTCCAATGCTTCACATAACAGGCATATTTTGAATGGCATGGTGTTGAATCCTGTAACAAGATATGAATACTGTTATTTTCCTTTTGAGAGCAGCCTCATTAAACACATACCAATGAATACATCAGAATGCTTTCAGTATCGAATAACATCCTCCTAACATTGCACCTCCTCGCTCTGAAACCCCCATGCTGAACTGATGTTCTCTGAAGATCTTGCTTGTGTCAATTTTGCTCCACTTTAACGATGGGGCTGATCGTGTGTAAATGACACGTTTTGTCAAAGCTTTTCATTTCAAAAGAATACGACATTAAGGGGTAAACCAACATTTATACTGAGGGGAGAGCGTTGATTGGTAGAGGCATTGCCATGGGGAATATGCCCATAAACACTGGCTGTTAACTGTCAATCAAAAGAAGCACAGAAATTGTTGGAAAAGCGCAGTAATTCTGGCAGTATCTGTAGAGAGAAATCAGAGTTAGTGTTTCGGCTTCAGAACTGTCAAATCAGCATTAATGAGTGCAGGTCTCCATGACAATGCCTCTGTCAATTAGAGTCTCCTTGCCAACCAATCCATGCTTTCCTCTCATGCAGTGTAAATATTGGTTTTCCTCTTGAATTGCTATTCTTGTGAAATGTCCTGATGAGTGAAGACAAAACAGCTTTTGCAATATGTGTCTTTTATCAGCAACATTCAGATGCTGGGCTGATTTTGCTCCAGTACTGATCTATGTTGTGTATTACACTGTGATCATATAAAGCTAATGGCGCAGAAAGAGGCCAGTCTGCCCATTAAGTCTGTGCTGGCTGAGAAATGAGCCACAATTTCTAGCATTAAGTGCATATTCAGACACCTTTTAAATGAGGTGAGGGTTTTTACCTCCACTACACTTTCAAATGGTAACTTCCAGATCCTTATTGATGTCTGGGTGAAAATTATTTTCTTCTTCTCCATTCTAATCTCTCCTCCAATCACTTCAAACCTATGCCCCACCACACACCCCCACTCCCACCCCTACCCCCACTGCTGAGAGAAATGATTCCTTCCCATCTACTCTATTCAAACACCTCGGTCTAATCTCCCCTCAGCCTACTGTCTTCCAAGTGGTACAATCCCAGTTCGTCTGACAGTTTCTCATAAACTGCATTTCTTTTCAGTCCTGGCCAAATCCTCATAATCCTTTACTTCGTACGTGTCCTTTCAGTAAATAGAGGCAGTCTGTAGAGCAGTGTTAATCAGCTATTATCTTGTTTTCCTTCCAGATATCTACACAAGTCATTTTCAACTCTTCTTTTTTCCCCCTAAATGCATTTTATTCTGATTCTTTTGTAACCCAGTGTTGCACATGGAATGTATAAGCATTTTTGTCTTTGAGGGTTGTCCTTGAGATACTTTGAGTTGCTTTGCCAGAAGGGTGTCATGTTCATTTCTGGATGAAATTGGAATCTGAGATTATTATGACTAAGACTGTCTTAGGTCCTACTGTACGTTTAGCTAACTGCTGCACTTTAACATTAATGAAGAGAATATGTCAGTGTTCTGGCATATTCCCCCGTGTTAATATTACAGCTTTCAACTGCCTGTGAATCCAATTAGAATTTGTAACTGAGCCATTATACACTCATCCCATCCCCACTCTTTCCACAAATTCTGTTCCCTTGACAGCAATTCCATCCCACTCACTTGTTATTGTCCCAGACTGAACTTGACTGTGCCTGCAGTCATGCTGTAGTATTTTGTAGTCTCAGGTGTCAGGTTTTGAACAGGATTAGATCAGGAAGAATCTCATTACATAGTACATTAGAATGACCTGGAACTAGCTGTTCATGAGGATAATGGAAACAATGATCATCAGTAACTTCAAAGGAAATTGAATGGGCAGTGGGTCCCTGAGAGAAATTAACTTGCAGAACTCTGAGTAATGGAGTAAGTGAATGGGACTGACTGGATTGCTCTACAAAGAGCCTGCATTGACCTGATAGGCTGAATGGCCTCCTTTTGAGTTGTAATGACTCTCTGACTCTAGGTGAGCTGAACTTGAGCCGGGTCTCTCACTGCACATCCTTTCTTTCACCAAGACCATCGAGATGGTAACCTCGCCTATGTATGGCCCATCGTCAACTTGTGTTGTTGAAATCCTCACTCCTGTCTTATTACCTCCAGATTCGCCTTTTCCGATGGTCTCATTCCTGATTGTTGTCTCGCCCTCAAACATCAGTTCCTCTAAAACTCGGGTGCTCTATCCAAACCTGCACCAAAATTAATTAACCTGTCACTTCTGTGCTTGATAATGTGTGTTGGATTCTGGCCCATAGATGTCTTGATTCTAAATTCTCAAATACGTGTTTGTGTTCAAATTCCTCCGTTTCCTCACATCTCTCTATCTCAATCACCTGGAAGACTGCACCCATTGGAAATCATTGTCTTCCTCCAGGTCTGGTCACTGGTACCCCTATTACCTTTGTGCCACCATTGGTAGCTATGCCAATTGCCTAGGCCCTAGCTCTGTCTCTAGCACTCTGCCTCTATCTTCTATTTGAAGACCCTTCTTAAAATGTGCCAAGGTTTTAGTTGCTTGTCCTATAATCAGCTTTTTGACACAATCCTTTTCTGTTACAAGCCCAAGGATCAACCGGACTGTTTCACTACATTAAAGGCAAGCAGTTGTATATTACTCCCTTGGGGTTAGTAATTGTGCTTTTGTTGTCTATTTCTTCAGAAAGTGATGGTGAGTTGCTTTCTTGAAGCACTACAGTCCATATGGGGTAAATACACCCACAGTGCTGTTAGGGAGGGAGTTCTAGGTTTTGACACAGTGATAGTGAAGGAATGGCAATACTGTTGCAAGTCGGGATCATATAAGGCTCAGAGGAAAACTTGCTGATGGTGGTGTTCCCATACATCAGCTGCCCTTGTCCTTCTAGCGGTAGAGTTGGCAACTTTGGAAGGTGCTGTCGAGGGAGCTTTGGCAAGTTATTGTAGTGCATCTTGTGGATGGCATACAGTACTGCCACTCTGCATTGATGGTGGAGAGTGAATGTTCAAGGTTAACATTTAAATCACTTCTAGCGTTAGATTTTAACCTTCAGTTCTAAACCTTGGGTATATAGCTGAAAAACTGTGAACGTAAGTGTTATGGAAAACTGTGTTCAATTCTACTGCTTAGCACTTTTCTTCATTAAGCAAAAAGTATGACAGGTACTGAAATCCCAGTGAGATTTCTGGTGGTTTAAGGATGTTGTGCACAAACGGTGATTTGTCACAGTTGAAGGGCCACAGGGAGTGTGTGTTAATTGAGACTGCACATTTGAATACTGTTCATATTTTTAGAATAATCATTCTGCTAATCTGTGTTGAAGGCAGTCACTTTGAATCATCTGAGTTCTAGGCTTCATTGCAACACGGCGTGCTGTTCTTTGTTATCACTGAGTACGAGGCAAGGTTCACAGGTTCCCTGTTGTACAGTTCGATGGCCCTAGATAAAAGGTGGCCTTTGAGTTTAGTGAATGGTGAGACTGCTGATTAAATGCTAACTGGCACAGCTTCCTCCTCCTGTATCAGAGAGTTCTCCAAAGTGGCACGGTGGCTCAGTGGTTAGCACTGCTGCCTCACAGCGCCAGGGACCTGGGTTCAATTCCACCCTCGGGTGACTGTCTGTGTGGAGTTTGCACATTCTCCCCGTGTCTGCGTGGGTTTCCTCCGGGTGCTCCGGTTTCCTCCCACAGTCCAAAGATGTGCAGGCTAGGTGGATTGGCCATGCTAAATTGCCTGTAGTGTTCAGGGACGTGTAGATTAGGTGTGTTATAGGGGCAATGGGTCTGGATGGGATGCTGTTAGTGTCGGTGTGGACTTGTTGGGCAGTTCCACGCTCTGGGGATTCTATGAATACACTCCAAGCTGCATTTTATGTCTGCACACCTGGAGAAACCTGGTGACTTTGTCACCATCTGATGCAGTTCATGTTTCAATCTTTATCAGGAAAGGTATTTGGTGCACATGCCCTTTACAAAGGTGGTGAAAGCAAAGAGGGCTGGGTGAATCAGAAACAAAATACCTGCAGGGTCCTCACCTCAGGTGTAATACTATTCAAACGAAAATATACTCGAGATACTTTCCAGATGCACCATCAGGCAAAAACCAATATTGATCAAAGGGAGATATTTGGAGGGATGACTAAGAATTTGTTTTTAATGGAGGAGAGCATGGAGTTCCTTGCCCAATGTTTCAGAAATTCTATTTGCATTCTATCACAGGCAGTGAGCGTCGCTGACTGGACCAGCATTTATCGTCCTTCTCTCATTGCTCTGAAAAGGTGGTGGTGAGCTGCCATCTTGAACTGCTGCAGTCCTAGGCACATAGATGTACCCACAATGCTGTTGCAGAGGGCATTCCAGGAGGTTGATCTAGTGACACTGAAGGAACAGTGATCTAATTCCATGTCAGGATGGGATGTGGGTTGATGGGGAACTTGTAGGTGGTGGTGTTCCCATGTATCTGCTGCCCTTGTCCTACGAAGAGGTAGAGGCTGTGGGTTTGGATGGTATGTTGAAATTTGTTGGTGTACACAATGCTGTCACTGCACCAATGGTGGGGGGAGTAAACATTTAAGGTTGTTCATGCAGGATCAGTCAACTGGGCTGTTTTGTCCTGGATGGTTTAATGCTTTTTGAGTGTTGTTGGAGCTGCACCAATTGAGGAAAGTTAGGAGTATTCCATCACACTCCTGACCTGTGCCTTGTTGATGGACTCTGGGACATGAGGAATTGAGTTACTTGCTTCAGAATTCCTAACCTCTGACTTGCTCTTGTAACCACAGTATTGAATGGCAGGCTCTGTTGACAGTGAGATTCCACAATAGTAATGCTATTGAACAATGAAGAGTGATGGTAAGATTCTCTCCTCTTCAAGGTGGTCATTGGCAGGCAGCACATAAGTTATTTATCATGTTTTAGGCCAAGCCTGCATTCTGTCAATGTCTCACTACATGTGGTGCATACATCTGCTTCAGAGTCTGAAGAGTTGAGAATAGTGTTGAACATTACACAATTATTAGCAAACATTCCCAGTTCTGAGGTTATGATGGAGGGTCGACCTTCAATGAAGACAGTTGAGTCCAGAGCACTGCTCTGAGGAGCTCCAAGTGATGGCTTGAAGCTGAGATAATTGACCTCCAACAACTGCACCTACCTTCCTTCATGCAAGGGATGACTCTCACCAACAGAGAGTATTTCCTCTGATTCCCATTGACTTCTCTTTTGTTAGGGCACTTTGATACAATGCTCAGTCAGTTGGAGGCCTTGATGTCGAGGTCAGTCATTTCATGTCCCCATTGGGGTTCAGCACTTTTGCCCATGTTTGGACTAAGGCTGTAATGCAATTGGGAGCTGAGTGGCCCTGATGGAACCCAAGTCAGTGATCGATTTATTGCTCAGTGCTACTGGACTGCACTGCTGATGACCCCTTCCAGCACTTTGATTGAGAGTAGACCAATGGGGCAGTAATTGGCTGGTTTGAATGCGTCCTGCTTTCTGTGGAAAGGCGATAGCTGGGCAATTTTCCAAACTGTCAGTTAGATGCCAATATTGTAGCTGTTATGGACAGATGGATCTGTGGTAGTCAGCAGAATGTTTCCATGCTCATTTTTGACCTGCAGCCTTAGACTTCATGGGACCCAGAGTCAATGGTGAGGACTCCCAGGACAACTCTGCCCCTCTGCTGGGTCTATCCTGCTGGTAGGACAGGACATGCCAAGGGATGGGGATTCGAGCTTTTGAGACATTTTATAGAAGGTATGATTTGGTGAGTGTGACTGTCAGGCAGTTGCTTGACTGGTCTGTGGGACTCCTCTCCCAGTTTTGACTCTAGCCTCGAAATGTTAATGTGGAGGACTTTGCAGGGTCACCTGGCCAGAGTGTGGCTTGATTGTATCTGGTTCCTCGGCTCATGCCAGGCCTGTCCAGCTTTTCAAAAAAAAAATTCTGTAGAGTTTTCGTGCAAGTGAGCTGCTGGCTGGGCCTATTCAGGGCAGCTAAGAGTCAAACACATTGCTTTGAGTCTGGAATGAAGTGTAGGCCAAACTGGGTAAGAGCAACAAACTAAAGGATTGGCTGAGTTTTTATTAACAATATGGTAGTTTCATGATTATCATTACAGAGACTATTTATATGCTGTGGCTATAAAGACAGAAATAGACAAATTTTCGTGAGTTGCTGAGAAGGAAGTGAAGGTTTTATTTTATTTAGAGCAGGTTAAGCACAAGTATTAAAAATGTTCTAACTTTCATATGGACACACACTAATGAATGGGAGATGGACAAAGTGAAACATTACAATCCATTAAAGATGGAAGTGAGAGAGATAGAAGGAACTGCAGATGCTGGAGAATCTGAGATAACAAGGTGTAGAGCTGGATGAACACAGCAGGCCGAGCAGCATCAGAGGAGCAGGAAGGCTGACGTTTCGGGCTTAGACCCTTCTTCAGAAGACTCTGTGTTGAGGTGTTTAAAATTGCAGCCTACGGCATATGGATTGTCAAATAGCAGGCAGGGTCCGTACTTGTAAAAACAGAAAGAACTGCAGATGCTGTAAATCGGGAACAAAAACAAAGTTGCTAGAAAAACTCAGCAAGTCTAGCATCATCTGTGAAGGAAAAAAAAGAGTTAATGTTTCAGGTCCGTGACCCTTGTGTTCTAAAGAAGAGCCATTCAACCTGAAACGTTAACTCTGATTTATCTCCACAGATGCTGCCAGACCTGCTGAGCTTTTCCAGCAATTTCTATTTTTGTTTTTGAGCTTGCAAGATGTTTGGGAGAGAAAGACCGACCCACGCAGGGATCTTGTCAGTTTGGTGTCTTTTCTGCTTCTGTCTCTGTTGGAGAAAATGGTTAATTTAAACCAGAACAGTTAGCTGCCTTTTCATATCCTCTCTCTGTAACTGACAAGTGACCCGAATATGGTCATGACTAGTGTGTTCCAGGTAGATGGTTTTGATGTTCTTAACTCATGGCTGAGTAGGTTTCTTTCTCAGCCACAGTATATTATCTGATGTGATAATATTTAATGCATAGTCCTTAGCCAGGTGATTGTTTGCATGTTTTTTTGAATGGGTTTAGAGATGATGCCATTCACACTCCTTCTGGGCTATTGTCTCTGTTGGGGTTCTCTAGACAGGTTGGCTACATTTAACATGTCTGTAATTTATCCTGTTTAAATATTCAGCCAATTGGCATCAGGTCACTGGAATTTGCAGTCCTTCCTTTTAAAACCAACAAGTGACTTCCGGCCAGTACTGTTATTTTTACAAAGAGTGACTTTGCATCACACGTTATGCTGACTTGGAAATATTTTGCCATTCTTTCACTGTCACTGGGTCAAAATCTTGGAACTCCCGCCCAAACAGAACTGTAGGTATGCTCAAAGGATTGCAGTGGTTCAAGGGACAGCTCACCACCAACTTCTCAAGGAAAGTTAAGAATGGGTAATAAATGTTGACCTAGTCAGTGTTATAATTGAGCACTTTATTGAACAGTACGTCCTTGAATTTCTGGAAGGTACCATTTTGCCATTTGTGTCGGTAAACTCACTTACAGATGACCCAGTGTCTGTAAATGAATCCATCTTCAAGGGACATCTCCAGAATGTTCATCATTGCATGATCTGTTGACTTACAGTATTTAATCTTATATTGAGGAACCATCACAGTCAACACCTATCTCTGAAGCCTTGTTACACTCTTTGAAACAAGTGTGTTTGTAAGGGCTTGTTTTCTCGTTAAAGTCAACTTCCAACTATACAAGTATTTATGGAATTTGGTAACACTGCCTCTTTTTTTTTAAACTAAAGTAAATTTTTCTGACTTCTTCTAAAAGTATGTGAAGCATATGCTCAAGGCTTCTCTATGCTGTCTTCTATTCTGAGATAACACGCACACACACTCCTCTGTGGTGAGGAATCACATGCTGACTCCAATGTGGTTCATCATGTTGTGTCAAAACAGGGTCACTAGTCAGTTATTCCTTTACTTCTTCAAATGCCTTCTGTCAATCCACAGACCACTCCTAAGGCTATTCAATCCTTGAGGGGTTGATACAGGGGCCAAATGCATTAACTAAGAATAATACACAACAATCCTTATGAATGTCTTCTCTGGTCTCTTTGCTTTCAAAATCCCCTCAACCTCCCCCTTCATTGGGCAGATACATGAACTGGTGACCCAGGTATTTTATGCTCGACACCATGTGCAACATTTGTGCTTTGTTGCTTTGACACCATATCCTTGAAGTCAGTCTATGACTTTGTATCATCGTACCATGTGCTCTTTCTCCATCTTACTATTAATTAGAACGTCACTTAAACCAGTAATTCCTTTCAACTCCCTTAGTAACTGAGCTGGGACTCTGGCACACTGCAGGAGCAGTAGACATGTCAAACTCTCCTTGTATGTGAATGGTAAGAGATACCTTGCCTTTTGTTGGTTAAGTCTAATTGTATGCATTCGATGGATCTATTTTATTGACTGCCGCCTTGTTTGTTAAGTGAGAAAATACAAGTGGGCAGTTGGCAAGTATCATTCTCAATCTCATTATCTACTGTTTGTCTATAGTCTCCATAAACCTAAGTGGAGCCGCCTGCTTTGTGAATGACCACAATGGGTGTAGCCTAATTACTGTTCTCGAATGCCCTAAAAAAAACCCTGTTCTTTCTAATCTCCAGCTGTTGTCTTTTTATTTAACCTATTTTTCTAATCAACCTATTCAGAGATGTTATTACGCACCTTTGGAGTAGGTGGGGCTTGAACTTGGGCCTCCTAGTCCAAAGGTAGGGATACTACCACCGTTTTTCTTAGCTACTTCCAGTTGTTATTAAGACACTGGCTTTGCCTTGCAAAATACCAATGGTTCATCTGTCCTTTTCTTAAAATCTGTTATTTCATTGAATGTAGACGTCACTGGCAAGAACAACATTTGTGCCCATCCTTAATTGCCCTAAAACCAAGGGGTTTGCTAAACTGTTTCAGCCGACAGTTAAGAGGTGACTATGTTGCTACGGGTCTGGAGTCATGTATAGGGCAGACCGGGCAAGATGGCAGACTTCCATCCCGAAAGGATGTTAGTAAACCAGTTGGGTTTTTCTGACAATCGACACCGGTTACGCCATCATTGTTAGGCTAGCTCTTAATTCTAGATTTTTATTTATTGAATTCAAAGTGTATCATTGAATCTAGGTCCCTAGAACATTAGAGCCTGGGGTTCTGGATTATAGGTCCAGTGACATTTACGTTATGATCTAATAAGCTGTTAAGGGATACCTGAGAGCTAATGAAACAAGGAAACTTGTGACGGATATATTCAGGGTTAGTTGGGTGATAAATTGGGTACAGATATAATGAGCTAGTAATCAGTGGGGTGAAAGTTTTATGGAATGTGGTTAACTGAAATAAAGCTCTCAGTTAAAAAATAAAGTGTGGACTTGGACTCTGTTCAAAAACTTTTACCTTCTAGTGTCTAATATTGGCCACTATACCAGTCCTTCTCCTATTGTCTTTAGAATGTAGTCTGGTGAGGGCAAATTTTATTTTATTTGCTCCTTCCTCACAGACGGCTTTGTATTCCCTTAGCCCTTTCTCTATCAGATGCACTCACTCATCCCAACTGCAAAATAGTAAAATGTAGGGTATGCAGGGTAGATTGATCTTAGTAGGATAATGGGTCGGCACAACATCGTGGGCCGAAGGGCCTGTGCTGTGCTCTACTGTTCTATGTTCTGTTTAAATATCTCGGCCCAGCTTAACCATTTCTTAGAAAGAGAGATGTTTCCAATCTGAGAGATTTTGTTTCCTTCAAGTATGACTGATATTGAGTAGTAGGATGGATCATCATATCCCACTGTGACATTAACATTGGAATAACAAGTTTCATACCAGCTTTGTGTGAGAGAATGTGATTTGGATTTCTTCTGCTCTCTTTTGGAGATACCAGACACAGCTAAAGCTATGTCATTGCTGGAAAGAAGTTGTAAACCTCTGACTTCTGTTTCTGTTGTGGGCTGATATTATTATATCTTCAGCCTATTCTTCTCATCTCCCATGAGCTAAATGGCTTGTTCTCTGACTGAGGACCACTCTTAATCTGCCTGCTCGATACCATCAACTTCTGTTTCCATTCCTGTCACGTGAATATTCGAGGGCTTGCAGACTCCAGAATCATCTTCCTGGAGTTTTACATTGACCTGGAGCTTTACTCTTTCTGCTCCTCCTGGTGTGCTGTTAGGATCTCATTTGTGGTGGCACAGTGGCTCAGTGGTTAGCAGCAGAGACTCTGGTTCGATTCCACCCTCGAGCGACTGTATGTGTGGAGTTTGTACGTTCTCCCTGTGTCTGCGTGGGTTTCCTCCCACAGTCCAAAGATGTGCAGGTTAGGTGGATTGGTCATGCTAAATTGCCCATAGTATCCAGGATGTATAGGCTAGATGGATTAGCATGGGATGTGCAGGCTTACAGGGATAGGATAGGAGGGTGAGTCTGGGTGAGATGCTGTTTGGAGGGTCAGTGTGGACTCAATAGACCAATTGGCCTGCTTCCACACTGTAGGGATTTTATGATTCTAATAAACGTTCCCACAGACACATTGACTGGAAATGGGGAATTTTGACGGTTGAAGGCTACCCCAGCATTAGTTGTATCCGTATTTCTGGCTCAGACTGGATCTTGCAGAAATCCAGTGCATCTCTCCACCCCATCAGCACAGGAAAAGGACTCCATTACAATCTGCAATGATCTCTTCCTGCCATTTCCATGGTTATAGTTTCAAATAAAGTGGAGAAAAGAATTCCGTCCCAGCTTTTGTCTTTCTGTTGTATGTTGTTCTGAGTAAGACTAACAAACACATGCTGATCTGAGGGAAGCCACATTATTGAGCTAACCTTATTTACACATCCCCAGCATAAATGGCAATACAATAAAATGCTCAGACTTTGCAATGTAATGTAATTTGGAACGTGTAGATTTTCTGAGAGACGGGAGAGGAAATCTGAGTGACCTTGGGAGATTGACAGTCTGAGTTACCTTGCCAACAATTCTACCCAGAGTAACAGTGCAACATTTCAAGCAGCTTTCCCTTGTACAGTGTATCCTGCTGTTCCAGTTGAGTATGTTGTGAAGCTCACCTCTTCCTATCTTTGTCTTTTAGGTTGTGAATGGTACAGAAATGAACCGATCACCATCCCAAAGCAAGAAGGAACACGAAGTTTTTGATAATGAACAAACTGAAGGTAAGGAAGTCAATCTGCTAACTGAAGACAAGTGGGAAACAAAGGAATCAATATTTAATATCACTGCCAAGTTTAGATTGACTTGTGGTTTTTGGCATTGCTTAGTTATGGTACTGGTTATCAGGAGCTCTGTGCTCCTTTAACTGGTCCTAGTCCATGTAACACATCACTTATTCCAGCCACTGGAATTAACTGATGTAGGGACTCACTGCACAGTAAGTGCAGATTCGCAAATCAATGCTGAGCCTGTCAAAGTCTTTAAAATAGAGAATTAGGAGTTGGCCATTTATTCTGCAGTTTGATCATGGCTGGTTTGTGCAGCAGTTCCTCACTCAATGTGGTCCTGCTCTGCTGAACCGAAAAGTGCAACTTTTAAAAGAAACTGTGTTAAGCAAATCAGATTTTCCCATTACAGCGGATATAAAAGCTAGAGCTATGTTCCTTGCTGCCTTGGGTGGGGGGGCGGAATTCAAATGGTATATCCAATTGCCAAAATCCTTTATTCATAAATAAAGTAACTTTCTAAGATGAAATAAATTCAAAAGTAGAGAAGAAATATGCTGACTCTTTGCACTTGCCTCCTGTGGACTGCCTCTCTTTCCCCTTTCCCTCCTGTTTCTAACTGAGCCAAACTCCACTCCATTCCTTCTGCTTCACAACCCTCCTCATCGCTGATCCTCTCTCTGCTGAACCCTTGAGGATTGAGCAGCGAGAGGTAGATCGTATCATAACAAGAGCAGCCTTCCGTTGTGGAGGTAAGTCATGACTGGGGGAAGTGGCATGACAGATCATTTTGAAATGGTCCTTACCAGGCCCTACACTATACTTGGCGTGGAACAGGATTAAAGTAAACTCTTAATTCTAAATGCACACATTTACCTGTTACTGATCATTGTTAAATTGAAGTAACTTCTAATGGGATTACTGTATCACAACTCCAGCCCGCCTCGTGATTAATCTCAGTTTAACAATCTCTGCTTTGGAACTTCCAGTTTAGCCCCAGAAGAATTTAATTGCCACAGTCTTTTGCTTCCCTACCTCCCCGAATGGTGTGGCTCTAACCGTCCACTTATTCTGGCTTCCTTCACTGGAAATGATCTTTTTGTCTCCCCGTCTGTCTATCTGTCTCCAAGTGACCAAATGCAATCTCCTGTTTGAAACCTCAATGATCCAGGGCAGGGTGCTGTCAGCAGTCAGTGGCACACCCTGTTGAATGGAACTTACTGGGTCTCCAGGCAGATTCCTAATCTTATGCACTATCAGGTCCACGTTGTGCAGACTTTCTGCTACATTGCTGGAGCCATGCTTCATGTAGGCAAGGGGCTGACTGGCATTCTTATGACTGTGACAGCAATGGGCCTGCTCAGATGGGGGTGGGTAGAGGCCAATTGGACTATTTCAAACAGCCTGCTTTATGGTAAAACAGGAGGTGGATCGATCTCTGATTCCTGAGGTAGCTAATTAAGGCCTCTGCAGTTTTGAGGTCCAGCCTCAGCTGTCTGTTGGTAGCAATTCTCACTTCTCACCCACGGAATGTTTAATTCCCATTAAAGTATACAGGTCAGGCTGACCCTAGCATTGAGTGAGCATGACCTTGGCATCTATCAGACATGGTGTTCATCCCAGGCCCTGTCCACCCCCTCCACATGATACAGAATATCCTAAGGTAGAGAAGAGGTGGTGATTACTCCCTGGTGACCCAAAAAAATCATTATCTGGCCATTCTGTCATTGCTGCTCGCAGCATCTGGCTGCAAAAAAATTGTCTGTAATGTCTGCTGCTCAAAAGATTTTGAGTGGCTGTGAAAAGCAGAGTAGATACAAGTTGCTTATTTCCCTTCAGTTAGCTTCAGGACCCCTGGATCAAGGAGTGATCTGAGGGGGCTATTGAGTAAGATCTGCTTGGAAGGGTTAAGGGCTGGATTGGTTGGAGTGGGTGAGGGGAGTTAGCATTGAGTGGGAAGAGTGTTGGCTGGGTTGGTTTGGTTTGGGCAGTGGGTGGTTGTTGGGGGTGGCATGGTTTGGGAGTTGTTAGTTGGGGGTTCTTGGAGAGGTGCAGACTGTTGATTGGGCCGGTTCTGGGAAGGGTGGGTCTTTTGCTGTTGATCCCTGTCCAGTGGCCCTGATGTGAAGACTTGACCATTAACTTTGTTCCCTCCTTCCCTCCCAGTTCCCGACTCGTCGAAAGATCACCCCAGCACAGAAAGTGGAATGATCTGGAAAGTGACTGGTGGCCTCTACAATATCACCAAAGGAGCTGTTGGTGCCACAGTAGGTGGTGCTGTTTGGCTTGGTGGCAAAGGGCTGGCGGCGACCAAGACAGCGGTCACTTCAGTGCCAGCAGTTGGCGTGGGACTGGTAAAGGGTGGCATGTCAGCTGTGGCAGGAGGTGTCTCGACAGTGGGGTCCACTGTGGCTGGGAAAGTGCCCTTCACATCCAAGAAGAAAGACAAATCTGACTAAAGAGTCAACCTGCGGGGGCCTGATGTGGACACACATTACCTGGACTGTGCCAGTTCATTGGGTACGGGAGGGGTGTGGGTGGGGAGGGGTTGTGACGTTTGCCATTTAGTCTGGAAGTTTGTTGTCAGACCTTTGGAAGCATCAGCCTTTGGGGTTGACTGTTGCCTGGCGTGTACTGCTTTCTCTGAGTGGGACATCAGGGTAGGTCACCTGGGGAGCTGATCCGTCCATGGAAGCCAAGTCACCTGAAGAAGAGAAGCTTAAATCTTTACAGCGCTCCCAAGGAGAGGGCAGTCTGAGCACCGCTGTCACCTTGGGAGATCCTACCCCACACCCCCATCCCCCTCTAACCTCCAACCTCCAATTCTGAAGAGAAAACATGCTGAAGTTGACTGAATCCTTATATTTGAACGCAAGTGAGACAGAAAGCCAGACTGGTAGTCACTGCAACAACTAGGGAGTCCTGGCTTATCAACGCTGCTCTGGGTGAGAGTATATTGTGGGCCTCTTCATGCTAAAGAGATGCAGTGTCTAAGGCTAAACACCCCAACTTAAACCATAGTAATGTTTCAAGAGCTACACCCTTTCCCATTAGCCGAGTGATCTTTCTGTGAATGGTGAGTTTCAACAGAGAATCAATTTTGTTCTAAATGAATTGACATCTCCTTTGTTTCTCGTTTCCTATTTTAATTTTGTTCATCTTCACAGCAATATCTTTGCTATCGATTGTGGAGACAGAACTGTCGATATCTGCACAGCTTGAGCTGCAGGAAAAATTTTACCGATGCCATTGTTTTTGAGCTTTCTGGCAGATGGCTATTAGTTTTGGGAAAGGGGACACTCCATTTCACATTGAGTGTCAATCCTAAACATAGCCCTGTCAAAGGCAAGGCTCTGTCATGTGAAGAGTGTGTTGAACAGAATTAATCCTGTCACCCACCCAGCTTAGGAGTGTTCTGTATGTAAAAATGTCATTAAATTTGCAGAAATACAACCTCCAGTATCAGAGCTGTTGCTTCCCACTGTTCATGCATTGTAAACAGCAGTTGCTTTGTTCGATACCCAGTTGGGTACTGTGCTGAGGCTGGTTTTTTGAATAGCATATTGTAACTAAGCTTGGGTTTTCCACAGTGCCTATTAAGTCACAATAGGCTGAGACATTGGGTTGTGTTCTGACATTTCCTTTTTTGCTTCTGAAGTTAGTAATGATTAATAATAGTACAGTAACATAAGTAGGCATTGAGCCCTTTTGAGCCACATCAAATAAAAGCGGGATTTGCAATTTATTTAAACGACCAGACTGTCTCACAAAGCAAATGACTCATCAAAAACATGACCTCTGTTTGCAGCCACCTCACTATTGTGGGTTTATACACAGTAGTGTCATAAGGGGAGGTAGATTACCTAGAGGTTGTTTTTTGTCGTTCCTAAGCTCAAGTGTGTGTGCGCATGTGTATTGTTGTCAACTGTGCTTGACCTGTATTCTGGAACGTTTTATCACATCCAGTTGAAACACTCGTACACTCTTGCTAATGATTGCTCTGCGCAACAGTCAGTCAATAATGGCTGCTGCAATACCCACAATCCTCTGTGCACTCCAAACTGCTCTATCTATTTTACTGGTTACTGCACTCATGCAACAGGGCTTGATTGGGTCCACTGTGAATTTGCTGCTGCTTGAGTCCAATCAGTACGAAAATAGAGAAAGGAACACCTGTATGATTTTTCTCATGATGTAGGAGATTAATAATTAATTCCAGGATAATGTGGAGTATTGGTTATCCCTGGTGTATGCTATAGCAAGTGATTTGCATTTGACAATCTCACTACTGCCCTGATTTTCTTCCTCCCATCTCTGAAGTTCATGGAAGGGCTGCGTGTTAACTGTGACCATGCAAAGTTATGTGCCAAGCTGGCCCATAGCTGGTTGCTGTCCCTTACATTTGTGGAATACATTCCTCGTGGTCAGCTAGGTTGTTATCTAAGGTGAGCTGTACCTGAAAAAACATTATTTTTATTGCATATGACATGGAATTTTTGGCACTGTTTAGGGGATTGTAAGCAGCAGCTCAAACCTTTCTCTTCCTGTGAAAATCTTGTGGTTGTAAAATTAACACTCATGCTACTGGGACTATAGCTATTGAGAGTCCACTTGGAATTGTTCTTCGCTCAAACACTTCTGGATCATGCCTGATGTATCCTGGTTTTGTAGCTTTATAATAGTGTGCCTCTGGTCTCTGAGTTAAATGGGTCTTCTCTACCAGTCTGTCTTCTGTGGGCTTACTTGAGCCCGAAACGTTAAGCTGAAAATTGAGCTTCTGATAAAAAGAGCAGGCCTTCCATGTTACAGTTTACATTTTAGAGACCTTTTGGTTTTTCTCGCCTATAGCTGACTTCCCTTTACCACCAGTTGGGTTTTGGTCAGATTTACAGTAATGTGGATGAATAGATTTGATGGAGTGGAGGTACGTTTCTCGCGGAGGCATACTTCTGAGGCATTATGGGCTACCAGCTCTGTATAATGCCCAAGTTGATGTACACTCTGATAATATGTGACAAACTAAAACTTGAGTTTGCAGAAGGTCGTCCAATTTATGCTTTTCTATCCTTGTACTTCAGCTGATGGACTGAGGCTGTGTTTAGATAATAGGCAGGGTTGTATTTGTATACAAAACACTTTTCAATCAGTATTGTATTTTACACCTTTCATTGAATAAATCTTTTTACCCAAACTGTGTCCTTGGTGTCCTTTTTAACTGTTAACTACACAACTCCTGAACCTACATACTGGCTTCCCTACAACAATTTTGTTCTGTCCCACTGGAGTGCAGGTACAGAAGGTGGGAATGGGTGTGTGAATGTTAGGGAATGAGGACGCATTAGAGAGCTGGTGTGTTAACACTGGGGAGTGAAGGCATAGTCTTAAAAATTCATGTCTTTTTTGAGATGTGGGCAGCAGGCAGTCATTCATATTACTGTGGGTCTGGTGTTACATGTAGGTCAGACTACATAAGGACAATTTAAAAGGTAGGATTTATGGGCATTTAGAGGCAAAAATTGATTAGCGATAGTCAGCATGGTTTTGTGCAAGGAAAATCGTGTCTCGT
Organism: Rhincodon typus; assembly: GCF_021869965.1. Classification (NCBI taxonomy): domain Eukaryota; kingdom Metazoa; phylum Chordata; class Chondrichthyes; order Orectolobiformes; family Rhincodontidae; genus Rhincodon; species Rhincodon typus. The sequence continues at coordinate 42,664,939 of NC_063356.1, read as the reverse complement.
TGAGTTTTTTGAAGTTACCGAAAAGATTGACATGGAGCAGTAGATGTTCTTTACTTGTACTTTAGTGGGGCTTTCAACAAGGTTTTGCATGATAGACTGATTAGTAAAATTAAATCACATGGGATTCAGGGTGAGCTTGCCAATTGGATGTATAATTAGCCATAATGGCAGGAGACAGTGATGGCGAAGGGTTGCTTTTTGGACCGGAGGCCTGTGACCAGTGGTGTTCCACAGGGATTGGTTCTGGGTTCTCTTTTGTTCATTGTTTAGATAAATGACTTGCATGAGAGTATAGAAGACACAGTTAGTAAATTTGTGGACAACACCAAAACTGATGGCATTGCAGACAGTGTAGAAGGTTTTCTAAGATTACAAAGGGATCTGGATCAAATGGGTCAATGGGCTGAAAAATGACAGATGGGAGTTCAATCTGGATAAATGCGAAGTATTGCACTATGGTACATCATATAAGAGTAGGGCTTACACAATTAATGATAGGGCCTTGGGTAGTGCTGTAGAACAGGGGGATCTAGGAGTTCTTGTACATAATTCTTTGAAGTTTGTGCCACGTACCAACAAGGTAGTTGAAAAGGTATTTAGCATGCTTGCCTTCATTGCTCAGTCCTTTGAGTATAGGAGTTTGAAAGTCATGTTGACGTTGTACAGGATATTGGTGAGGCTTCTTCTGGAATACTGTGTCCAGTTCTGGACACCCAGTTATAGAACATAGAACAGTACAGCACAGTACAGCCCCTTCGGCCCACAATGTTGTGCCGAACTTTTACCCTAAACCTAAGGTCTATCTAACCTCCACCGCTACCTTATACTATCATCCATATGCCTATCTAATAGCCGCTTAAATGCCCCTAATGAGGCCGACTCCACTACCCTCTCCGGCAATGCATTCCACGCCCCTACCACTCTCTGAGTAAAGAACCTACCTCTGACGTCTCCCCGATATCTACCTCCTTTCACTTTAAAACTATGTCCCCTCGTAAAAGCTACCTCCACCCTAGGAAAAAGTCTCTGGCTGTCTACTCTATCCATACCTCTTATCATTTTGTACACCTCTATCAAGTCACCTCTCATCCTTTGTCGTTCTAAAGAGAAAAGCTGTAGCGCTCTCAACCTTTCCTCGTAAGACCTTCCCTCTATTCCAGGCAATATCCTGGTAAATCTCCTGTGCACCCTTTCTAACGCTTCCACATCTTTCCTGTAATGAGGCGACCAGAACTGGACACAATACTCCAGATGTGGCTGAACCAGGCTTTTGTGTAGCTGGAGCATAACTTCACGGCTCTTGAACTCAGTCCCTCTATTAATGAAAGCTAACACACCATACGCCGCCTTAACAACTCTATCCACCTGGGGGGTAACTTTCAGGGATCTGTGAACATGAACCCCAAGATCCTTCTGCTCCTCCACATTGCCAAGAATCTTTCCGTTAACCCTGTATTCTGCTTTCAAGTTTGTCCTTCCAAAATGAATCACCTCACACTTTTCAGGGTTAAACTCCATCTGTCACTTCTCAGCCCAGCTCTGCATTCTATCAATGTCCCTTTGTAACCTATAGGAAGGATATTATTAAGCTGGAGAAAGTTCAGAAGAGATTTCCTAGGATGTTGCTGGGTATGGAAGGAATTGGGTTATAAAGAAAGGCTGGATAAGCTGGGACCTTTTCCACTGGAGTGTAGGAGATTGAGAGGTGACCTTAATGAAGTTTATAAAATGATGAGGGGTATAGATAGAGTTAATGGCAGTTATCTTTGCCCTAGGATGGGGCGGGGTGGGGGGGTGGTGGTGGCGTGGTTCAATACAAGGGGCACAATTTTAAGGTGACAGGAGAGAGATTTAAAAAAGACATGAGGTAAATGTTTTACACAGAGGGTGGTTTGTGTGTGGAATGACCTCCCTGAGGAAGGTGCAATTACAGTGTTTAAAAGCCATTTGAATGAGTACATGAATAGGAAAGGTTTGGAGGGATATTGCCCAGGAGCAGGCAGGAGGGGATTTAGTTTAGTTTCAAATTATATTTGACATGGACTGTTTGGACTGAAGGGTCTGTGACATGAGACTATGACATGAACCCTCACTCTGTGTCATAACCTCTATGACTCCTCAATGAATGTCTGTTTTTGAAAATCCAAGCACACAACACCCACTGGGAACTCAGGACCACAACACAACTGAGGGCTGCTGCCATCACAATGAGAACTGTGACAATACAATCGTCGCTGCACCAGAGAAAACAACAAAGTGAAGCAATCTGTTTATTTGTGCAGAAGAGATGAATAGAGAGCAAGTCAAGTGCTCTGGGAAACTCAGTCCATACCTTCCTGACTCGAGGGAGAGATAGTAGACATGGGTGAATCAGCAGAGTTAAACATATTCCAAAGTAGACTGAACAATGAAGCCTGTGATTCATTTCCATTGCACTAGAGAAGATCATGCTCAAAATTGAAGAGGGGATCTTGTCAATGGATGACAGTGAGCGAGAGACAGAAATACACACAATCTCTGAGATGCTAGTGGTGTATTCAAGGAAGTTCAATATCAGCAGGGAAATGCTGGGGAATCTTATGGGGACACTGCTTGGAGGACTGATGCTATGCTGTTCTGACCATGCTGTTCTGATTGTTCCCTTGTAGTTCAGCAGATGGCCCTCAATGCAGTCTATACTATCCTGTCCATCCAGTTAATGGGTGAAGGGGCCAGCCTGGAACCACATCATGAGCACTTATGGATTCTGAAGGCCCTTCCTGAAGAACTGACAGACCCCGATGAACAAGTGAAGAGCAGCAGGTGATGATAAAGTCTGCATAGTGACCATTATCCAACATCTTGTGTACTCACTCGAGGGAAAAACCTGCCCCATCAGTGGGGCTGTATGCTCGGCCAATGTCTCGCTGACTGCCACCATGGCCTAAATGAAATTGTCACTCAGACCAGGATGGCAGACGTAGTGATGACACTATTCCCATAGCTAATCCGTGGCCTACATATATCTCTCACCAGTGGGGTGAGTTTCTGTCTGCCCAAGGATTTGGATATTGAATCATAGCAGAGAGGTTTCACAGCCAGGTTTGATGTTGGTACAAATCTGTCACTGAATGAAAAGTATGTGAGGTCACTCAAGGCCCTATTTGATCTGACCAGGCGAAGGGACATCTCCTACTGTCCTCATCTTCTCACAGGATGGAAAACAGCGAGTAGGGGTCGTGTTTGAACCGGGTAGTTGTTCTGCTGGCCAGAGCAATGACTGCGTCTGCCAGCAATGATTTGTGTGACACCATTCATCGACTGGCTTCCCAATCGTTAGCTTCCAAGACTGTTGGGCAGTTCATGTGATCGTCTTCTTCAGGGAGCTCTTGAAAGCTCTATGTGTTTCTGAGCTGGGTCTCAGAGACATTGTGATTGACAGCTTGATCCGATACCTGTTCTGGTATGCCTCCTCTCCTGTTAGCCAGTTGCTCTGTGTCAGAGCTTTAGAAAGCATTGATTTTGGAGTGAGACGATGCTATTGGAGCATGATAGATATATTGGTGATCTGTTGGGGAGTATAGAGAACACTGCCGTGTTGTCTTGCCTGCAGAAAAACATTCTTCGGGCACCAGCAGAAACAATCAAGCTCTTTTTAAACCCAATCCTCACCAGGATTCAGCCACTCTTTGGGGGCAGGGAGTGAGCAAGTCTCAGTGGAAGCTTTCCAAATGTTAGGAATGTTGGCCAAGTTTGGGGGTGGGGAGAGTCTGGTGACTTCCAGCAACAGATCCACGCCAACATCATGTGCTTGCTGTTGCACTTGGGGAGTAAGAGTGAGAAAACCATCCAATGTTGTATTACAACACTGCAAACAATCTTCTCATCCACTGGATCTACAAAGGCTTGCTCCTTAATTGAAACGTGTCTGGAGGTGCCAGGCTGGAGTTACCCAGACTTTCTGAGACACATGTCACTTCAACTGGTTGACCATTACCCAAACCTGATGAATTCTTACATCTCGGCCTGCGTGACATTCAGCTCCAACCAGGCCATCCCCCACGATCATGCAGTGGCCTTGGCAACATTCCTCATGAAGCAGACACATTGTTTCTGGCTTACCTGATGGAACTTCTGGGGAAAAATATTAATTAGCAATTGCTGCTGTCCAAATGAGGCCTCAATACATTAGGCTCTGAATATGGTCCAGATCCTTGTCTCCCTCACACCAACTGATCTACTCCAGATCCTCAACTTCAAAATACTAATAGATCTTCCAAATATCAATGTTTATGTAACACAAATGGATCTTCTCACCTTCATCACAGCATCTAATGTCCTTCAGATCTTAACATTGTACCAACACCTGGTCTCTCCAGATCCTGAACTTTGTATTAGCATCGACTTCCTCCAGATTGTGGACATTGTAACAAGAATTGATCTCCTCCAGATCCTCACCCTTGTAACAGAACTGATCTAAAAACATAACACTTTTTCATCATATCCATTGATGTCATCCAGAGCCTCCAGTTTATAAAAGCAATGGACCCTTCTCCCAGTTATATTCATACATATTGTGAAGAATTAATTTTATTGTAAATAAATATTCTGCTTCCCTGTAAAATAAAGTGTGGCAATATTATTGGACCTGCATGCATCGCATAAATGCATTCACCTTCTGGAACTGGATCATGAGGGGTCATCTCTTACCAGACAGCAGATGAAGAGAAGGCAAGGCTTGGGGTCTTCAGTCTCCTTCACTGACCACATCTGCAGGAAGTAGTACTGGCTTGATCAGGTTGAGAATGGGGTTTCAGAGCTTGGACGTGGTCACTTGCCAGCTTAAGGAAGTGTTTCTGACAAACACTGAGCACTGGTCAGAAAAGGAAGGTAGTCAAACATTCAGGAAAATGCCAGAGTACATCTCGCTCAAGAAGAGATTCTGTGTGTCTGAAAACAGTGGGAGTGATGGTTCTTGTGGGGGGTGCAGTCAGAGCTCAGCTGCACAAGGTGGCCAGGAGAAAGAGAGGGAGAACAATAGTGGTGGGAAACTCAGTCATGTGGGGCACTCAAGTATTTCTGCAGCCACAGAAGTCACACCAGGATGGTGACTTGACTTCCTGGGGCCAGGGTCAAGGATGTCACTGAACGGCTACAGAGCATTCTGAAGGGGAAGGGTGAGCAGTCAGAAGTGGTTCACATTGGTACCTGCAACATATGTTGTGGGAGGGAAGACATCCTGCAACAAGAATTTAGGGAGCTAAGTAGTAGATTAAAAAAGCAGAACTTCAAAGGTTGTAATTTCTGAATTACTCTCAATATTATGTGTTAGTGAATGTAGGAATAGGCAGATAGAACAGATGAATGTGCTGGAGTTAGAGGAAGGACTTCAGGTTTCTGGGTCACTGGGTCCATTTCTTGGGAAGGTAGGGCCTATCCAAGTCTGATGGTTTGTACCTGAACCACAACAGGGCCATCATCGTTCCGGGCTGATATGCTGGTGCGGTTTTAAACTAATTTGGCAGCAGGATGGGATAGTGGAGGCACAGTCAGGTATGATGCACAGACAAGCGTAGAAGACGGACTATGTCCACGTAGAAGAAATGAGCGAATACGGGAAAGTCAGGGTCATGCTTGTGCATGGACCGGAGGTGGTCGGAAAGTGGTCACCCAGTCAGCGTTTGGTTTCTCCAATGTAGAGTCAGCCACATTGGGTACAGCAAATACAATACACAGGATTGGAGGATGTACAGGGGAAATGCTGCTTCACCTGGAAAGACTGTTTAGGCACTTGGATGGTGAGTAGAGAGGAGATGAAGGGACAGATATTGTACCTTCTGTGGTGACTTGGGAAGGCACGGTGGGAAGGGGGGATAGTGTTGGTGGTCATTGATGAATGGACTAGGGTGTCCCGAGGGAACAGTCCCTGTGAAATGCAGATGGGGAGTGAGGGGAAGAGGTGTTTAGTGGTGGCATTCTGTGGACTTTTCTGAAATGGCAGAGGATGATCCTTTGAATGTGGAAGTGGTGGGATGAAAAGTGAGGACAAGGGGACCTGATCACACTGTCGTGTATGATGGGAAGGGGCAAGAGCGGTAGCATGAATGATAGATCAGAGGCGCTCGAGGACCCTGTCAACCACAGTGAGCGGGAGCTACGGTTATGGAAGAAGCAAGCCATGTCAGCAATGCTGTTTTGGAAAGTGGGTGTCATCCAAACAGATATGATGTAGGTGAAGGAACTAGGAAAACGGGATGGAGTCCTTGCAGAACGTGGGGTATGATGAGTTGTAGCGAAGGTAGCTGTGGGAGTCAGTGGCTTTGTAGTGGATGGCAGTTGACAGTTTATTTCCTGAAATGGAGACGGAGAGATCAAGGAAAGGAAGGAAAGTGTCAGAGATGAGCCATGGGAAAGAAAGAAATTGGAGGCAAAATGAACAAATTCTTCAAGATCCAGGTGGGAGCATGAAGTGGCGCTGAAGCAGTTGTCAATGTACAGACTGTGAGAAGGGCCCATGTCAATGTACCGACTGTGAGAAGGGCCCAGTGTAGGACTGGAACAAGGATTGTTCCACATACCCCATAAAGAGGCAGGCTTAACTGGGGCCCATGTGGAGGACAGTAGTGATGAATGGGGATTGTTCAGGTTGAGGAAGAAGCCGAGAAGGCTTTGGAAATGGAAGTATAGAGGGATTGGACATCCATGATGAAGAGGAGAAGTTAGGGCACAGGGAAACAGTGAGAAAAGAGATTGATGTGGTTGGTTCACTGACCGAGCTGGTTTGTTATTCTGCAGACGTTTCATTATCCTGCTGGGTAACATCATCAATGCAACCTCCAATGAAGCACTGTTGTGTTTTCCTGCCTATTATTTAAACTCTGGTGTCCGTTGGAGTTGATACCTCATTTCTGGGTTTTCTTTGTAGTGGTGTTTATATAGGGTCTAATTCTATATGTTTATTGATGGCCTTCTTGGTGGAGAACTAGGCCTCTAGGAATTCCTGTGCTTGTCTCTGTTTGACATGTTCTAGAATCCTCATGTTGTCCCAATGAACTGGTGGTTCTCCTTGTCTGTGAGTATGGAGACGAGTGAGTATTGGTCATGTCTTTTTGTTGCTAGTTGGTGTTCATTTATTCTCATAGCTAATTTCATTCCTGTCTGTCCAATGTAATGTTTGTCGCAGTCCTTGCATAGAATCTTGTATATTACGTTGGTTCTGTTCATAATGGGTAAGGAAGAGGTCTTTGGTTCTTGTTAGCAGTTGGTGTAGGGTTTTATGTAGATTTGTGTGCTATTCTGATGCCCAGTGGCCGTAGGAGTCTTGTGGTTGGTTCAGATACGTTCTTGATGTACAGTAACATGACAAGTGTGTGTCGGGGTGTACTGTATCTTCCTGTTGTTTGTGTGACAGGCATCATCGGACCCAGCTGTTCGGGTATCCGTTGTCTCTAAATACTTAGTGGAGGTATTTTTCATTTTGGTGTAGTTCTGGGTTGCTGCAGTGTGTTGTGGCTCATTTGCACAGTGTTTTTATGCAATTCTGTTTGCTGCACGGACGCCTCAGGAACGAGGTATTACCGCGCAATGTTAGATACAAACCTCCCATTAACAACCCACAGGCACATAGGACAACAGAGCGCATTGGCCACAGAATGGGGGAGGTAATGATTAACAGCTGGGTCCGACGATGCCTGTCACACAAACAACAGGAAGATACAGTATGCCCCGACAATATGTCACTTGACTGTACATTAAGAACAGATCTGAACTGATCACAAGACTCCCATGGCCACTGGGCATCAGAGTAGCACACAAACCTACATCAACCTTGCGCCAACTGCTAACAAGAACCAAAGACCCCTTACCCACTATGAACAGAACCAACATAATATACAAGATTCCATGCAAGGACCGCGAGAACCATTACATTGGACAGACAGGAAGGAAACTGGCCACGAGAATACATGAACACCAACTGGCAACAAAAAGACACGGCCAATATACTCATCAATATCCAGCAGGGTAACGAAATGTCTGCAAACTAACAAACCAGCTTGGTGAGTGAACCAACCATGGCATGCCCAACCCGAGCTACAAATCTACTCAAGAACCTTAGAGAAAAGAGATTAGTCTGAGACTGGTGCAGTTGAGAAAAAGGAGCCTGTCAAACAGTCAGGGCAGACAGGAACAAAGCAGAGTATGAAGTAGGACTGATAAATTAAACTACAAGAGGTAAGGCAGATGAACTCAGGGCCTGGTTGAGAACATGAGACTGGGATATCGTAACGATTGAATCAGACGTGGCTCGGGGATGGACAGAACTGGCAGCTGAATGTTCCAGGGTATAGATGCTACAGGAAGGATCGAAAAGCAGATGAGAGAAGGGAAAGTGGTGTTTTTGATTAGAGATAACATTACGGTTGTATTTAGGGAGGATATTCCTGGGACTATGTCCAGGAAAGTTATTTGGATGGAGCTGGGAAATAAGGAAGTGATGATAACCTTTTTGGAATTGTACTATAGACCACACCCTTCCACCCCTCCAATAGTCAGCAGGAAATTGAGAAGCAAATTTGTAAGGAGATCTCAGTTATCTGTAAGAATAGTAGGGTGGTAATGGTAGGGGATTTTACCTTTCCAAACATAGACTGGGACTGCCATTGTGTTAATAGCTTGGATGGGGAGAAATTTGTTAAGTGTGTGCAAGAAAATTTTCTGATTCAGTATTAGATGTACCTATTAGAGAAGGAGCAAAACTTGACCTACTGTTGGGAAATAAGGCAGGGCAGGTGACTGAGGTGTCAATGACTATAATTCTATTAGTTTTAAAATAGCGATGGAAAAGGATAGAGTGGATCTAAAAGTTAAAGTTCTAAATTGGAGGATGGCTGATTTTTATGGTATTAGGCAAGAACTTTCAAAAGTTGATTGGGGCAGATATTCACAGGTAAAGGGATGGCTGGGAAGTGGGAAGCCTTCAAAAATAAGATAACGAGAGTCCAGTGACTGTGTGTTGCTGTTAGTGTGAAGGGCAAGGCTGGTAGGTGTAGGGAATGCTGGATGACTAGAGAAATTGAGGTTTTGGTCAAGAAAAAGACGGAAGCATATGTCAGGTATAGACAGCAGAGATCGAGTGAATCCCTTGAGGAGTATAAAGGCAGGAGGAGTATACTTAAGAGGGAAATCAGTAGGGCAAAAAGGGGACATGAGATAGGTTTGGCAAATAGGGTTAAGTAGAATCCAAAGGGATTTTATAAATACATTAAGGACAAAGTGAACTAGGGAGAGAATAGGGTGCCACCATTTAAGAACAGTGGCAAGGAAAAGCCAGGGAACTATAGACCAGTGAGCCTGACATCAGTGGTGGGCAAATTGTTGGAGGGATCCTGAGGGACAGGATTTATACGTATTTGGAAAGGCAAGGACTGAATGGGAATAGTCAACATGGCTTTGTTTGTGGGAAGTCAAGTCTCACTAACTTGATTGAGTTTTTTGAAGAAATAATGACTCTTCATTATTTGATGAGGGCAGAGCGGTGGACATAATCTGTATGAACTTTAGTAAGGCATTCGACAAGGTTCCTCAAGGTTGGCTGGTTAGCAAGGTTATATCACATGGAATACAGGGAGAACTAGCCATTTGGATACAAAATTGGCTCGAAGGAAGGAGACAGATGGTGGTGGTGGAAAGTTGCCTTTTAGGCTGGACGCGTGTGACCAGTGATGTGCCACAAGGATCGGTGCTGGGTCAACGGCTTTCTGTCATTTATATACATGCTTTGGATGTGAACATAGGATGTATGGTTGGTAAGTTTGGAGATGACAGCAAAATTGGTGGTGTATTGGACAGCGAAGAAGGTTACCTCAGAGTACAACAGGGCATTGATCAGATGGGCCAATAGGCTGAGGAGTGGCAGATGGAGTTTAACTTAGATAAATGTGAGGTGCTGCATTTTGGAAAGGCAACTCAGGGCAGGACTTATACACTTAATGGTAAGGTCCCGGGGAGTGTTGCTGAACAAAGAGACCTTGGAGTGCAGGTTCACAGATCCATGAAAGGGGAGTTGCAGTTAGACAGTACAGTGAAGGAAGTGTTTGGTTTGCTTGCCTTCATTGATTAGTGCATTGAGTATAGGAGTTGGGAGGTCATGTTGTAGCTATTCGGGACATTGGTTAGGCCACTTTTGGAATACTGTGTGCAATTCTGGTCTCCCTGCTATAGGAAAGATGTTGTGAAACTTGAAAGGGTTCAGAAAAGATTTACAGGGATGTTGTCAGGTTTGGAGGGTTTGAGCTATAGGGAGAAGCTGAATAGGTTAGGGCTATTTTCCCTGAGCATCAGAGGCTGAGGGGTGACCTTATACTGATTTATAAAATCCCTACCTCTCCCTTACCCTACAGCTTGTTCACATTGCTTCTAGCTGAGAAGAGCAATCCTCTCTCTTTTACGCCTTAGCTTGCACCCATTTTATATCTCTATTTCTCTTTCATCACAATTAGCAATCGCATTGTGTTGGGCCTCCACACCATCTGTTGCCCTCGCTTCTCCTCCTCCACTTCTGTCAAATGTATAAAAACTATAAAAACTTCTTCAGTTCTGAAGAAGAGTCATACCACACTCAAAACATTAACTGTTTCTCTCTCCAAAGATGCTGCCAGACCTGCTGAGTTCTTCCAGCATTTATTCCAGCTTTCCAGCACCTGTAGTATTTTGCTTTTATTATATGCTCATTGATCACATTGCCTAAGGGATTTGTTGTGTGCTGCAATACAAAAGTTTGTTTTGTGATGTCCTGAGATCTTGAAAGGCAGTATATACATGCAAATTCTTTATTTATACACAGGTGAGGTATCACTGCTGTTCGCTGCAATATGTTTGCATTAATATCAGTATTTTATGGAGATTGGATTCTGTCATTTGATGTCTAAGGTTGCTAAGATGTCACATTGAGTGCACAAGCTTCCAGTCACACTGGCTGGAGTCCCTCCTTAACTCAGATTCTTATTTCGTGTTTCACACCAGTTCATGGCTTAGTATGCCAGCCTTCCTACAGGTCCCTGGCATAACAATACATAAAATCTAAGATGTGGATGAGGCTGTCGCAAATTTTTAAAAACTGCACTCAATCAACTCTTCACAAGTTCAGCAATTCTCCCAAGTATGTATTTTGAACGACCTTGCAATGTCGTAAATGGGCAGCTAATTAATAAGTACATTGAAATAAATTGTCACCATTATCACAATTATATGTAGCTGAGAAATTGGAGGGGCTCCTGTTGTGCAATGGTAGTGTCCCCAGCTCTGGGCTGGAGGTCCGGGTTAAAGTCCCATTTGCCCCAGAGAACATACGAAAGTAGTATGATCAAAAATAATTTAAATATTGGGCAATAGATGGGGCAGAACCCGTTCTGAGCTGCACTTGGAGTGTCAGCGAGGATATTGCTTAAGTCTCTGGTGAGACATTTGAAACTTTAACCCTCTGATCTGAATGAAAGTGTGCTACCACTGAACTCACTGGTAGTGGAGTAACAGATTTTGACATTTTGAGTTGCACAGCTGTTGGTTAAGTCAGGCATCTGTTTCTGGTCTGTGGTTGGCACTTCAATTATGCCTAAAAAGATCAATAACAGTGCCACCATCCCTCTTTGCTGTTTCAGCCGTCACTTAGATGGCATTCTATCACTTCTGAGGGACTTCCATGAATGGGGTGAAAACAGCAACTGCAAGTTCACATCCAGACAGCTACGAGTAGGCATCAGCCAATCAGCTGTTTGATCTGCTTGTTCTCGATGAGACGATCTCCAATCTGGGCCCAAACTCCTTTTAATCCATCTCTCTTGATACCCCTATTGAACAGACATTGATCTGAATCTACTGATATGGGTCAGAATCCAATTAGTCTACGTACCTTTGGTGGAGTTTCTCAGGTGAGCCTATGGGACAAGAGCCTTCCCAGCCTGACCTGGGTACAGGAGTCCACGAAAACCTGAAGTCAAGAGCAGAGAGGATTGTCTCTGAAACTGCATCCCCGATGAACAGCACTTTAATGATTCAAAGCCGCTTTGACAGACTGAGAGGAGTGTGTAAGGTAAGTGAAGGGGTGTGGTGGTAGGTGGGTGAGGGGAGGGTTAAGGGCATTAAGTTGGGTTCTACATTTTCATGTTAACGGCTAAGTTAATGCTGAGCAAAGCAAGAGGAGGGGCTCAGAGTCTGTGTTATTTGTTAATGATGAAGACTTCTTCTAAATCTCAGTGATCTCACTACGCCATAGGAGGCAGCAGAAAGTACCTAGATATGTATCCTCCAAAAATAGATACTCTGGTGTCCAGCTTACATCTTGAGAAATTTTGAGAAAGACCACTCACAAAAGTCTGATGCCCAGCAAAACCATAGTAACCTGGCCAGAGCCCTCACCATTTATTATGGACTCAGTTGGTGCTGATGCAATTTGCTTGCAGTAGTCAATGTGAACAAAGCATTCTAAGTGTTCTTTGTAGACCCAACAAGATAATCAGCTCCCCCAAGTGTGAAAAAAGTTAAAGTTTTGAGTTTGGTAAGACTCTAATTTGGGTTATGTTATTAGAATATAAGCTAGAGAAGGGGTGAGCCTGTTGGCATGTCAAGCCATGCTTTGCTATTCAATAAGATAATGGCTGATCTTGAGCCTCAGCTACACCTTTCTGGGTTGTCCATATGTCACTTCATTCCAAATATTTAACAATCTACCGAGCTCTAACTGAATAGATTCAGTGACTGAGCATCCGCAACTCCCCGTGGAAGAGAATTCCAAAGATACATCACTCTTTGACATAATTTCTCCTTATCACAGCCCTATGTGGCTGATTGTCTAGTCTAAGACTCTGACTAATATTTGTCAATTCCCCAATCAATGGAAACATCCTTACAGGACCTTCCTATCAATTCTCTTACATTTCAGTGAGATTTTTTCTACTCTCTTTTTTTCTACACTCTATGAAATATGGGTATTGTCTACTCAGTCTCTCCTTGTAGGTCAATCCCACCATTTGTGGAAATCCTTTTCTGCACTCCCTGTAGAGTAGAGACCAGGTCTGTACGCAGTACAATTGTATGAAGGATTCTCATCTGAGTCACCTTGGTGAAAAATAACTCAGGTAGATTTGTTGTCACCATCCTACTTCTGGTTGGGACCTAAAGGCCAGACTGGTCCAGTGTGATAAAGGAAAACCACTAGGTAGCTTCAATCAGACCATCTTGTCTTATACAAGACATAATTTATCGCATGATAGATATCTGATATGATTTACATTTATATGGTAGACATCACTACTAAGACTTCAATGGAACATCTGTCTAGTTCAGGGACTAAAACTATGTAACATACAAGACCATGTAACATCATCATACTGGAGAGTGGTTGATGCACTCTGCTGCATTAGCCCTTTCAGAGGGTAACACCTTATGCAACAAGTACCCCAAGCCCATATACAATTGTAGCAAGAGATAGTAGGAACTGCAGATGCTGGAGAATCCGAGACAACAAGGTGCAGAGCTGGATGAACACAGCAGGCCAAGCAGCATCATAGGAGCAGAAAGGCTGATGTTTCGGGCCTAGACCCTTCATCAGAAGGGTCTAGGCCCAAAACGTC
>NC_063356.1:42628669-42650932 GCF_021869965.1 Rhincodon typus | reverse complement strand
GAAGGGTCTAGGCCCGAAACATCAGCCTTTCTGCTCCTATGATGCTGCTTGGCCTGCTGTGTTCATCCAGCTCTGCACCTTGTTGTCTACAATTGTAGCAAGACTTCTTTCCTCATACACAAATCCCTTCATGATAAATATAGGAAGTAAGAGCAGGAGTAGATAATTCAGCCCATCAGCCTTCCCTGCCATTCTATGTGATCAGGTTGATCTGTTCCAGGCCTCAACTCGTCTTTCATGCCAGATCCTCAGAGCCACCAATTCCTTAATACTTCAATAATCCATCTTCCTCTTCTTTAAATACTTTCAGTGACCTGGCCTTTACAATTCTCTGTGATTGAGAATACCAGACATTCACTATCCTATGGGAGAAGAATTTTTTTTCTCTGTTTTAAATGAGTGTTCCCTTGTTGTGTAACCATGTCTCCTAATTCAAGACTCCCGCAATAGTGGAAACATCTTCTCAACATCAACCCTGTCAAGCCCCCTCAAAATCTTAAATCTTTCAATAAGTTCACCCTTTATTCTTCTAAACACAACTGAATAAAGGTCTAAGATAACAAGATGAAGATCTGGATGAACACAGCAGGCCAAGCAGCATCAGAGGAGCAGGAAAGCTGACGTTTCGGGCTACGACCCTTCTTTAGAAATCCATTTCTGACGAAGGGTATAGGACTGAAACGTCAGCTTTCCTGCTCCTCTGATGCTGCTTGGCCTTCTGTGTTCATCCAGCTCTACACCTTGTTATCTTAGATTCTCTAGCATCTGCAGTTCCTACTATCTCTGAATAAAGGTCTAACCTGTTTAGCTGTTCTTGATAAGTCAACCCTTCAGGCCAGGAATCGGCATAGTGAAAATTTTTTTGAACATGCCTGTACATCCTTTCTTAAATACTAAAAATTGTACACAGTACTCCAGGTGTGGCCTCACCAACACCCCGTACAGTTGTAATAAGATTTCCCTACCTGTAAACTTCAACCATGTGGCAATAAAGCCCAAAATTCCATTTGCCTTCTCAATGACTTGCTGCAGCTGCAATTTTTTATATTTCATGCACAAGGATGCACAAATCCTCAGCTTTTGATTCCTACTGCTAAAGTGCAGGACTTCGCATTATCCTATATTAAACTCCCATCTCCCAAGTTTTTGCCCACCCACTCAGCCTTTCTATATTCCCTTAGAGAATCCTTATGTCTCCTCACCTATTTTTGCATCATCAGCAAATTTGGATACATTATACTCTGCTCCTGCCTCCAAATTGTTACTATAGTTATTGAAGAAATGCAGCCCTAAGATGTTTCTTGTGACACTCCACTAGTTACATCTTTCCAACATGAAAATGACTCATTCATCCCAACTCTGTCTTCTGCGTGTTGACCCATCCTCAATCCGTGCTAATACATTATCCCTAATGCCATGAGATCCTATCTTGTGCAATAGCCTTTCATGTGAGCATGGTTTCATGAAGGGGAAATCATATCTAACATATTCATTAGGATTCTTTGACGAGGTACAACAAGCAGAATAGATAAGAGAAGCGGTGAATGTAATATTGTCGGATTTTTCAGAAGGTGTTTGATAAGGTTCCAATGTTAGGTTACTGAACAAGATATGAGCCTGTGATGTTGGACATAGTACATTAGACAGAGGATTGATTAACTAGTAGGAGACAGAATTGGGATAAGGGGGTTATTTTTAGAATGGCAACCTGTCACTAGTAGAATTCCGCAGGGATCAGTACTGGAGCCACAATTATTTACAATGTATCTTGTCTTGGACGAGGAAAGCAAATGTACTATCGCCAAGTTTGTGGATGCAACAAAAATAGGTGGGAAGGCAAGTGGTGAGGATAACACAAGGAGTCTGCAGAGGGTTATAGGCAGGTTAAGTAAATGAACAAAAACTTGGCAGATGGAATATAACGTGAGAAAATGTGAGGTTTTACATTTTGTCAGGAAGAATCGAGGAACTGAATATAATTTAAATGGAGAAAGACTGTAGAAAGCTACAGAACAATGATTTAGGAGACCCTGTGCATGAATTACAAAGCAAGCATCCAAGTTCAGCAGGTAACAGGGAAGTTAATGGAATGTTGACCTTTATTTCAAAGGCAATGGAATATAAAAATGAGGAGCGTTTGCTATAACTAAACAAAGCACTAGTCAGTTGGAACACCATGAGCAGTTTTGCACTCCTTGTTGAAGGAATGATATACTGGCATTGGAGTCAGTCCAGCGAAAGTTCACCAGGCTAATAGCAGGTATGGAGGGCCTGTCTTATGAGGAGAAGTTAAGTAGGTTGTGCCTATACCCATTGAAATACAGAAGAATGAGAGATGATCAGGTGGGCTGAAAGGATAATTTGTTTCCAAGAGAAGACAGCCTGTAATTCCACAGTGGCTCACGGATGGGTAGGGGTATGTTCAGCTTGGTATTTTCTTGATGCAGAAGAACAGGCTGATACTGCAAGGTTGGCGATCTGATGGCTGCAGAGGAGCTGGAGTTGGTGCTGAGGAGTTAACAGACTGTTTGACCATGCTGCAGGAATGCTTAATAAGATTTTTAAATTCATTTGTGGGACCTGGGCGTCACTGGCTGGCCAGTATTTTTATTACCCATCCCTAGTTGCCCTTGAGAAGGTTGTAGTGACCTACTGCTGCAGTCCACCTGCTGTATATTGACACATAATGTCTTTAGGGAGGAAATTCCAGGATTTTGACTCAGCGACAGTGAAGTACTGGTATATATTTCCAAGTCAGAATGGTGAGTGGTTTGGAGGGGAACTTGCAGATGGTGGTGTTCCCATGTATCTTCTACCCTTGTCCTTCTAAATGGAAGTGGCTGTGGATTTGGTAATTGCTGTCTGAGGATCTTTGGTGAATTTCTGCAATGCTTTTTGTAGATAGTACACACTGCTACTTTTCAGAGTTGGTGATGGAAGGAGTGGATATTTGTGGATGTAGTGCCAATCAAGTGGGTTGCTCTCTCCTGGATGGTGTCATGATTCTTGAGTGTTGTTGGCGCCACACTCATCCAGGCATGTGAGAAGTATTCCATCACGCTCCCTACTGATGCCTTGTAGATGGTGGAGAGGCTTTTAGGAGTCAGAAGATGAGTTATACACTGTAGAATTCTCACCCTCTGACCTGCTCTTGCAGCCACAGTGTTTGTGCAGGTCCAGTTGAGTTTCTGATCGATGGTGACCCCCCAAGACGTTGATAGTGGGGAATTCAGTGATGGTAACACCATTGAATGTCAAGGGTCACCAGTTACTTTCTCTTATTGAAGATGGTCATTGCCTGGCATTTGTGTGTCACAAATATAACTTGCCACTTGTCATCCCATATAATCCAGATCTTGTTGCATTTGAACATGGACTGCTTCAGTTTCTGTGGAGTCACAAATGGTGCTGAACATTGTGCAATCATTGGCAAATCTCTCCATTTCTGTCCTTATGATGGAGAAAAGGTCATTGATGAAGCAGCTGGTTACGCCTAGGACACTACCCTGAGGAACTCTGGCAGAGATGTCCGGGAGTTGAGATGACTGACCTCCAACAACCACATCTGTCTTTCTATGTGCCAGGCATGACTGCAACCAGTGGAGAGTTGGCCCCCTGTTATCCATTAAGGTCTAACAGTGATGTTGAAATTAAGAATGTAAATAGCCTAAAGTTTGGGAGAGATCAGTGTGTGTAAAAATGAAGAGTAACCATCAAAATCTTGCAACCTCTGCAAACGGTTTGTGTCTGGTGAAATTCATTGACCATTTTTCTATCTTGCCCAACAGGTCGGCCATTGTGGCAGGCTGTGACTGGCGTGGACACTGGCGCCCAGAGGATTAGCTAACTGTTGGTTGATGTTGAGTCCCAGAGGAGTTTGAACATCTGGACTCATTTGTAAAGTGGCAGACATTGCATGTAAAGTGAGAACTGAGTGAACGTTTGGCAGAAATACCAGAATGAATGGATGCCCCTGCAAGGACAGTGTAGGAGTCCATCCCAGGCCCATGAGTAGTGCTTCCAATCCCTCTGCAGGTCTTAACCACTCACTGCATAAAAAATACTTTTCCTCATTTTGTAATTCATTATTTTGGTTCTCACCCCTTTCACTGATTGGAACAGTTTCGCTTTATCTATTCTAGACCCTTCAATTTGTTTTAATGCCCCTGAATACAATCATAATTTCACCTGTAATTAGTGAAGCCGTGCGGTCACTTAGCACAGAGGAGTTAATTTGATCTATCGGGTTCAAGCCAGCTCTCTGTGGAACAATCCAGTCAGTCCTATTGACCTGCTCTATCTGCACAGTGCTGCAAATTTATTTCCCTCAAAGGTCAATCCAATTTCCTTTTGAAATCACTCAGCGTCTCTACTTCCAGCACTTTCATTGCCAGCGGGTTCTGGGTCATTACCACTGACTAGGCAAAAAAAAAGTTTTTCCCCTGGATTTCTTCTACTAAACTTTAAAACTAGGCCTGTGGTCCTCATCATACCATCAAATAATGGGAACAGCTGTCCTTTGTCTACTGTCTATAAACCTGATATAATCTTGTGTAGTTCTTCAGATGAGGGCCTATGTTTCCCCAGCTAATCTCTTTTCAAAATACTTATAGCTGTCTCAATCTGTTTTTATGTATCTTGCTACTTTAACCTTTTTTTTTTACTATCATGGTTATCCTTTGCCAAATTTTTAAATCCTCCCAGGCTTCAGATTTTTGACTATTTTCTGACAACGCTATTATCCTCTTCCATTAATCTACTACTATACTTAACTTCTCTTGTTATCAAGCTGAGTCACTTTTCCCTGGTATTTTTATTTCATGAGAGAATGTATAATTGTTGCAAATTAGGAATTACTATTTTAAATGCATATTGTTACCTACCTGTTGACATATCTTTTAATTTAGTTTCAAAATCTACTTTAGCCAATGTGCCCCTTATATCTGAGATAGTAGGAATGGCAGATGCTGGAAAATCTGAGATAACAAGGTCTAGAGCTGGATGAACACAGCAGGCCAAGCAACATCATAGGATCAGGGAGGCTGAAGTTTCGGGCAAGGATCTAGGCCCGAAACATCAGCTTACCTGCTCCTATGATGCTGCTTGGCCTGCTGTGTTCATCCAGCTCTACACCTTGTTACCTCTGCCCCTTATATCTGCACAGTTTGCTGCATTCAGATCTAAAACCCTAGGTTCAGACTTAATTAATCCAATCTTAAACTCAGTTTAACAGCCTATCATATTACGGCAACCATTCCCCAGAGGATCATTTACAAAGCTATTAATTAACCTTCTTTCATTGCAAGTTACTAGATTCAAAATAGCCTGTATCCTAGTTGATTTCTTGATTTCCTGGTCTAGAAAACTAGCTGTATACACTATATGAACTCATCCTCCTTACTATTACTAGAAATTTGGTTTGCCAGTCTATATGAAGATTAATGTTTAATATAATTACTGTTTTATTCACGATACATTCACCTCAGGTTTGTTGATTTATACTCTGCCTACACTACAATTTACACTTGTGTTTCCTGCTCCTTTTCTGTTTCCTAACTGTATTCAATTAATTTTATATTTTGACTTTCTCTAAACTACGATCCCTTCTCCATATCTTTATCCAATCGTTTATTTTCCTCCATTTCACCTATCTTTTCTAAGTGTCAATCAATTATGCTGAGATATTCAATTGCAAACTTTAGTCACGTTGCAATCACATTTCTGTGATGGCTATTAGATCAAACTTGTTCATTTCTACCTAGCTACTGATTCATCTATTTTGTTACGAATACTTTGTGCATTTAGATGTAGTACCTTTGGCTTTAATTACTTCTGCCACTGAATTTGGTAGAGAAAATGTTTTAGCCCCTTTCATATGTTTGTTTGTCTGCAAACATTATATCTCAAAAACTAATGGGTGAATTTCAATGGGATGCAATACACAGTTAGGGTATGGCCCAAGAAAGAACTGATTAGTTTTTAATGAAGTTGCAGATCTGGATCCAGATCCTTTGGGAGATTGGGTGAATTGAGTTTTCTTTTAAATTATTGTGGGTTGTTTTCATAGAATCCTTACAGTGTGGAAACAGGCCCTTCAGCCCAACAAGTCCACACCAACCCTCAGAGCATCCCACCCAGACCCATACCCCTATTACCCACCTAACCCAAATGTCCCTGAATACTACAGGCAATTTAGCATTGCCAATCCACCTAACCTGCACATCTATGGACCATGGGAGGAAACCAGAGCACCCACAGGAAACCCACGCAGACACGGGGAGAACGTGCAAACTCCACGCAGACAGTCACCCAAGGCTGGAATTGAACCCAGGTCCCTGGTGCTGTGAGGCAGCAGTGCTAACCACTGAGCCACTGTGTGATTGTTGTTGATTATTTTAATGTTGTGGATTTTCTCGGGTGTGGTGGTGGAATTTATCACAAGTATTAAAATATAAGCAGAATTTTCAAAGCAGATTAGTGGATATGCATTTCTGACAAAGTCACCTGATTTGAAACGTTAACTTTCCTTTCTTCCCACAGAAGTTGCCAGACTAGCTGAGTTTCACCAGCAATTCCTGTTGTTGGTGGATATACAGATGGGCCTCAAGCCTCTTCAGTGAAGATCTTAAAAAATGATTACTTTTTCTTTTGTTTGTGTGAATTTTTTGTCTTCTTTGTAATTGCAGAACGTTGAGCAAGCTGGGGAAAACATCAAGGGAGAACCGAATGTTACAATAACCTTAAGTTAGTAAAGCATAGCGAAGCATTCACTCTTCACTCTGCCTTCTCCAACTTTTCTTTTTTTCCCTCTGATATCACCCCAGTTACTAGTGCAGTAATGTTCCTTATCTTTATAAAACTCTCTGTCCCATCCTGACCCATGCTGCATATTTTCAAATTGGATCACTACTCTGCTTTACAGCCATACAATTTTTATAGATTATTTATTGACATTCACTTTTTCTGAACCTTCCCAAAATTCCCAATCTGATTTAAAGCCCTTTCTACTGAACCCGTTTTATGATTTGTCTGGGTACTATTTTCAACCTGGTTTAAATAGATTTCATCCCAATACAATAGTTCTCTTTCCACCGGCACTGGTACCTGTGACTCATCAATCAAAACCTTTGCCTCCTGTCAATAGATTCTAAGCAGGCTGGTCAAACAGAAGCTAAGGCTTAACTTCTTTGTGCAGCAGTTATTGACTATATCAGTCCCACAGTTCTTTCTCCTGGTCCCCACTGTTCCCCTTTTAGATATCTAACTAATTGATAATCATCACCCATTTCACTTCTAACATTAATTACTTGTTAAATTAACAGATTTCTTGCTTCTCTTTAAATAATGTATTTTCAATTCATGACAACCCTTTTAAAAACTAATGAAAAGGAACAAATGATTTTTGTGATGTTCTGTATATTGCATTATAACACAACCAACTTTACGTCTTAACCTTTTTTTAAAGAGAACAATATTATAACATATTGAATTACAAAGAAATACAACAAACAATTAATTTTCTATGCTTATATAAGACAAGATCCCCTCATCAATGATATCACATATATTCTTAGGGCAAGCCATATCCATATATTTTTATTTATTCATGGGGTGGGGGTGTTGCTGACGAAGTCAGTGTTTATTGTCCAACCCTAATTACCTTTCAGAAGTTTGTGGTAAGCTGCCTTCTTGAACTGCTGCAATCCTTGGGCTGTTATAATACCCAGAGTGCTGTTAGGGTGGGAGTTCTAAGATTTTGGCCAAGCAACACTAAAATAACAGCAACATATTTCCAAGTCAGGATGGTGGATGGTTTGAAGTGGACCTTGCAGGTAGTGGCGTTCCAATGCATTGGCTGCCCTTGTCCTTCTTGATGGTAGTGGTTGTTAGATTTGGAAGGTGATGTCTAAGGAGTCTTGATGACTTACTGCAGTGCATCTTGCAAACAGTACATACTGCTGCCACTTTGCATCAGTGGTGAAGGGAGTGAATGGTTAAAATATAGGTGAGATACCAATGAATGGAACAAGACATCTTGTTGTGATTCACGAGGCAGAAAACGGGTGATGTTGGTGATTAAGAGATCATGCTCATCATACATTTCAACACAAGAAGACCATTGTTGTCACAAACTGCTAAACCTGTGGTTTTATTTTATTCACCCCCTGCCATACCTATAGATCTGCTCCAACAAGTGAAGTCACCAAGAATGATTAAGCTAACTTTAAAACAAAACAGTCATTGAGTGGAAGTTAGTGTAGATGTTATCCTTGATTTCATCAGCATTGGCCATGGCAGAGGCATACATACTGGGGAGAGTTGGTTGCCTGGTGCTATGCAGGGAGCAGTAAAGTGTCAGCTGATGGTCATTAACAGACTTAGGAGGGCAATTTAACATAACTGACAGGATGGGCTGCAGCAGTAAAGCCTACCACAGGTTTGCCCCATTCATCTTTTCCAAACGCACTCCAAATAAATGAGAAACCCATGCCAAATTTCCTGAGCTGATCCTGCTCAAGTAGACCAGTCTCACTCAGAATGGTGATCTGGATATTGTATTGAGACAGCTCTCTACTGACAAGAGCAGTTCTTCTGTTTGTGACCATAAGACTATAAGATGTAGGAACAGAAGTAGATCATTCAGCCCATTTAGTCTGCTGTTCAATGAAATTATAGCTGATGTGATAATCCTCAACTCCACTTTCCTGCCTTTTCTCCATAACCCTTGATTCCTGTATTGATTAAAAATCTAAGTTTATCTCAGCCTTGAATACACTTAATGATCCAACTTCAACGGCCCTCTGTGGTAAAGAATTCCACAGATTCACTCCCCTCGGAGACAAAATTCCTTCTTATCTCTGTGTTAAATGTATGACCCTTTATTCTGAGATTATGCACTCTGGTACAGGACTCTTCCACAAGGGGGAAACAACATTTTCGCATCTACCCTGTCATGACCTCTAAGAATCTTGTATGTTTCAATAGGGTCACCTCTCATTCTTCTGTATTCCAATGAGTAAAAGTGCAAACTACTCAATTTCTCATTAGGAGACAGTCCCTCCATACCTAGTGAACCTTCCCTGGACTGCTTCCAATGCCAGTATATCTTTCCTTGGCTAAGGGCCCAAAACTATTTAAAGTGTTACAGGTGTGGTCTGACTAGTGCCTTGTATAGTTTTAGCAAAATTTCCCTACTTTGGGAAAAACGAACAGAAAGTACTGGAGAAACCCAACAGGTCTGGCAGCATCTATAGAGAGAAAAACAAAGTTAATGTTGAGTCCAGTGACCATCAGAACTGAAAACAAATGGAAAATGGTGGTACTTATGCTGATGATTGGAGTGGGGCCGGGGGAGTATTGAGTAGAATAGATGGAAACAGTACTGAGAGAGAGAGAGAGAAAGGGAGGCAAATAAAAGGATTGCTGATGATAAGCTGGGGGGAGTTGCAGTGAAGATAAATGCTGAACAAATGCTAATGAGAACTGTAAATAATTGAAAATGAGCTAGCTGTGCTGGGATCAACCCATAATGAACAGGATCTCAGGGTGTGGGGGCAGTTAACAACATAGAGGAAGGTGTTCACTTTCTGAAATTGTTAAACTTAATGTTGTGTGCTGAAGGCTAAGGTATCTAAGTGGAAGAACTTTACTGCAGCACTGCAGCAGGCCGAAGACAGAAATATGGGCATGTGTTGGAAGTGGCTGGCAACTGGAAGCTTTGGGTCATTTTTACAGACAGAGTATAGGTTTTCTGCAAAGTGGCCACCCATTATGCATTTTTTCTCCCGTGTAGAGGAGACCACATTGTGAACAGTGAATACAGTAGAGTAGGTTGAATGTAGTATAGGTGGCTCAGTAGTTAGCACTGCTGCCTCACAGTGGCAGGGACCTGGGTTCAAATCCAGCCTCAGGCAACTGTCTGTGTGGAGTTTGCATATCCCACCTGCCTACCCCCCACCACCCGCCCCCCACCCCCACTAATGTCTGAATGGGTTTCTTTTGGGTGCTCTGGTTTCCTCCCACAGTCCAAAGATGTCCAGGCGGTTAGCCATGGGAAATGCAGGTTTACAAGGATAGGGTGCAGGGTGAGTCTGGAAAGGATATGCTTCGGAGGGTCAGTGTGGATGTGATGGGCTAAATGGCCTGTGTCCATGCTGTAGGGAGTCTGTGATTCTAGGTAAATCATTGCTTCACCTGAAAGGTGTGCTTGGATGGTGATGGCATGGAGATGTGGGAAAGTATTGGGAGTGGAGTAGCAGTCAATCAGGTGTCTTTGAGGGAACAGTTCCTGCAGAAGGCTAAGGGAGGGGAGGGTAATCTGTGACAGGTGATGGTATCCTACTGGAGATGGTGGAATGGGGCTTATGATCCTTTGGATGTCGTGGTTGGTGACATGGAAAGCGAGTACAACAGGGACCCTATTGTTATTGTGAGAGGGTAGGGAAGAGATGAGGACAGAAGTATAGGAAATCAGACGGACATGGCTTTGGGCCTTGTCAACCATGGTGGCAGAGAATCCTTGGTTGAGTAAAAGGGTGGGCATGTCTCAGGCTCCCTTGTAGAAGGTAGCACCATGTCCCTGAGTCCCCTTTATTGTTATGCTTGATTCCCTTTGAAATGAAGGCCATCATTCCATTTGCTTTTCTTACTACCTGCCGAACTTGAATGCTAGCTTTTTGTGATTCATGGACAAGGACTTGCAAATCCCTCAGTTCCGCAGGTTTCTTCAATCTTTCTTCAATTAAATAATATTCAGCTCCTCTATACTTCCTGCCAAAGCACATAAGCTCATATTTCCCCACATTTTATTCCATCTGCCATATTTTTGCCCACTTGCTTAACCCATCTATATCCCTCTGCAGACTCTATACCATCCTGTCAATGTGCCTTCCCATCTATTTTTGTGTCATCTACAAAATGTGCTGATTCACCTTTATCAATAAATTAATAAAACATCACGCAGCACTTTAGAAATGTTGTGAAGCAAAATCTGACATGAGACATAGGCCAAAGAAACGGTTTTAAATAAGAGTCTTAAAGTAGGTAAAAGAGATAGCGAGCCTAAGGCAGGAATTCCAGAGCCTGTAGCCTTGGCAACTAAAGGCATGGGTGCCAACATTGCTTTAACAGAATTGGAGATGCTCAAAAGGTAGGGATTAGAGAAGTGCACTTCCCAGTAGGTTGTGGGAGCTGAAGGAGATTCAGAGATAGGAAGAGGAGGGGCCCAAAATACAGCTGAAAAATAAAAGCTGAGACTCAGAGAAACTATAACTGGTCTCAGTACCTCTAAGGATCAGAGAGATGTCACCTTTGCTCCTGACAACTAATCAGTGACTTGATGGAAAGTCTACATTTCTCTTGTGGATTAGATAACTGTGAAAAGCTCAATTCATGGGTTCACCCTTTGGAGTTGTATTTTCTGACAGGTATTGCCACCTTCTGATGTTCCAGAAGCTTAAACTGAACAGCTAATAACCACTCAGCTTGGGCCCAACTTCACCTTCTCAGGACAACTATAGGGATGGACAATAAATACTGTTCTTCCAGCAGAGAATAAGAATAAATTTACTTGAGGTGTGATTGAAGCCCGTCCTATTTGCGAACATATCCTAAAGGGCTTATTTAAGGTCACAAGGGCTTCAACAGTGAAATGGAGAAAAGAATGTAGTAGAATAGACAAAGAAGCTGCTCTCATGCAATTAGCATGTTTTGTAAACAAATACATTCAAAAAAGCTTGTAACACCTGAGTCCCCTAAGCGAGTAGGTAAGGAAAGGGTGAGGTAAGTGTTTGTGCATCAAAAAATTACTCTTCCTTAAAATATACACTTGAAGTCTTCCTTTCAATATCTTACTTTATGCAAGCCATATGAATATTGAATTCAAATGTTCCACCAATAGCAGATTTTAATGTAGATGAGTTATTAAATAAGTGCGTCAATCATTTGAACATGTTTGAACAGTCAAATTTTTAATAGGCTTCACTAGATTAACCACAATAAATTTTCAATAAAGCTTGAGCAAATTATTTGCATCTATACGATGCCTTTAATGTAATTAGAATATCTCAAAGTTCTTCATAGTAGTAATTATTAAATGCAATTTAATGAGCCACAAAAAGATGGAGTAATGCTGGTAATCAGAAGCTTGTTCATAAGGGTAACGTTAGAGAGAGAGTTACGAAGAAATTCCAGAATTGATGGCCTCGGCATCAACAACAATTAGCAGAGCTGGAGTGATAGAAATTGGAGATGAACAACAATCCACAAGCTTAAACAATCCTACAAAGGATGAGGTCACAGAAATACCAGAAATAATGAATGAAAGAACATTAATTTTAAAATTGGAACATTGATTTAAACTTAAACCCAGTTCACCAGTGAGCCAGGAGCAGTATTTCTACAGATCTTGTTGCAAGTGAGGGTACAGGCAGGAAAGCAATGCTAATTCAAATTTGATGACTCCAAAGTCATTGATAAGGATTTCAGCAGCAGGCTTAGATAGGGTGGGATAGATAGAATTACTGAAGTGAGAGGGGATCTTCATGATGAAAGGGATTATGGGCTTAGAAGCTCAGCTTGGGGTCAAGTAGGATACTTATATTGAAAACAACCTGATTTAGTTTCAGACATCGGCCAGGAAGGGAATGAAATAATTACAGTTCACAAACTAGGGAACCAGAGCAACAAAAAGGGAAAGGAGAATGAAACACAAAAATTGGAGGAGGGAGAAACACAATGTGGGGAAAAGTTATTTAGTACAAGACTCCAAAATTTGCACAGAGATAGCAAGAACTGCAGATGCTGATGTCAGAATTAACACAGTGTGGAGCTGGAGGAATGCAGCAGGCCAGGCAGCATCAGAGGAGTGGGTGGGAGGGGCGGAAAGGTGGGAGAGATGATGGAGAGGTTGTGTCATGTCAAGGAGGTGGGGTTGAGAGGGAGGTTTGGATATGGGATGAGGTTGGGGATGGGGAGATTTTAAAACTGGTGAAACCATTTTAACTGCCCTTCCCACACCCTGGGTGACATGTCCATCTTGGACCTCCTCCAGTGTCACAACGACACCACCCGCAAACTGGAGGAACAACACCTCATATTCTGCCTCGGGATCCTACAGCCCAATGGCCTAAACATGGAATTTACCAGTTTTAAATCTCCCCACCCCCTGGCCTCATCCCACGTCCAACCCGCCATCTCATCCCGGCCTCCTCGTCGTTAGACAACCTGTCTATCTTCTCTCCCACCTATCCGCCCCTCCCATCTCACTTACCAATCCCCACCACTGCCTACCTGCACTCACCTATCACCGTCCCACCTACCTTCCTCAGCCCCACGCCTCCTATTTATTTCCCAGCTCCCTTCCCCCTCCCAATTTCTGAAGAAGGGTCCCAACCTGAAACATAAACTTTCCTGCTCCTCTGATGTTGCCTGGCTTGCTCTGTTCCTCCAGTTCAATAATGTGTTATCCAAAATTTGCATCTCTTTTTAGGATTGAGTGTCAGCTCCTTGATTTTGTTTTGATTTTGCTATTTGTATTACTTCCTATGCATTAGAAAGTGCACTAAAGACTTGGGAAAATCATTTAGTAAGTTACTTTTATATTTTTATTGTATCAATAGCACCTCAATGGTGTCTCACATTACAATCAATACTGCAGAAACATCAGAAAGCAATTTCTATTCAAATAGCATTTATATATTTCCAATCCTCTGCTCTTTCTTTAATTTGCAAGTTATTATTCTTCCCATTATGAAAGTCAAAATATTTTATAATGGACTAGCTGATACTTAGACATTAAACTAAGATAAATGTGGTCACTATGGCAAGAGGGGAGAAGGTCCTGTGACTCACTAAATGTCATGCAATGACTGCATATCCCTGATATTAATCATTCTCCAATGAATAAACATGTCTTCAGTTGTCTTAGCAGTCCCAGAAAATCCCCCTTAAGCCTTTTTGCCTGATTATTTTGCTCTCCTCCAAGATGATCTCTAAAACCTATATCTTGACCAAGCAATTGGTCACCTGTCCAAATCTCCTTATGTAGATCAGTGTCAAAGTGTTTTTAATAATGCTCATGCGAAATGCCTTGGGACATTTTATAGCATTATTTAAAGGCACAGGAAATGCAAGTTGTTGTCACATGATCAAATCTTCAGGAACACATCAGATTTAGCAACCCACAGCTTGGGAACTGATTCTAAGCTTAAAATTACTTCTTTCAAATAAAGTGAGTCTCAGCGGTGATGAACTAGAGTACAAGTTTGTGAGAGGAAGGAATGTCATTTTGAATTTTGTCGCAATCAGGAATGGAGGAAGGGAATATTTAAAAGATTGGTCCTGAAGCTGCTTTAAAAATCTTTTCAGCAGTATTGAGAATGAGGGGTAAGTAATTGTGGGAAACACTGGCTGAATGTTAGTTATTATGGCAGCCAAGATATAGCCTTTAAAGTTGAGCGATGAACCCAGTGCTCCTAGCTACCTTTCCCAGTCAGATATAGAACCACTTTGGTGCAGATTCAAGAAATAAGATGGCTGCAGCTTCTCTGTCATTGTAAAAAAACTTGTTGATGTAGGACATACTTCAGAGACAGGCAGATGGTATTGGAGCAGCTGTGTAGTCATCAGGGTATATATGTAAACAGACATCACGCTTCTGGGTAATAAGGTGGTCTCACCTTTAATCCAATGTGCTCCTTTATTCAAATAATCCATAAATTAATAATATTTATAAATAAAGAAACATTTCTGAAGATTTATCAGCAACTCTCTTCATTGAGAGTCTAGTTTTGATTTCCGTCTTTTGTTTTACAGTTGAACGTAATAAATTATGCAATAGAGCATGTAAGTTTTTAAAAGATGGATGAATGATCTGCTGGATTGAATTAATCACTTTTAAAGCTAAAGGTCAGAATACTGCAATTATCAGATGGACGAAAAGGTTGACTGTGGTCACTATTTTCTACTGAGATCTTTACTGAGCATTCTTGGTGTAGAATAGCACAAACAATACTAATACTTAAAAATAAACTGGATATCAAACTTGCCAGATGAGGACTGAAATGCGCACAGATTTTCCTTTTAGGAACACAAACAAACAGTGACAGACTAATTCCAAACATACAGAACAAACATTATGGTCTACTTACTCATCCTCCCATCTTGGAGGCACTGATTCCATATTCTTCATCTAACTGCCCTATGTGGGTATAAGAGGCAGGATAGGATATACATGTCAGAAGTTCATGGAAAGGGAGAATTGTATTTCACAGAGGAGATGGTTAGAAATTCTTAGTGGAATATTGTGAAGGTGACAAATGCCTTGGTCACTGGTAGCAGAGCAAGTGAGACTTCCATTTTCCAATTTTTGGGAAGGCCAATCACATCACTCAGCCATTGGACTGTCCACCCAGCAGGCTTTCGCCCGTGATCCAGGACCAGTGGATGTCCCATCTGTCAAGAGCTACTGGCCAATTAGAAACTAGCAATTCTATTGAACAGCAGTACAAGCAGGAGGCAGAGGTTCTCAACCAGTCACCCTCTTCCTAATACCAGGTCCCTCGATCAGACGTTGTGTGTCTTTGAACAAGGGACTCTTCCCCAACACTTCCCTCTCCCATAACCTGCAAGCTAGGAGATCCCTGCATGATGAGATTCCCATCCATTGCCATGTTAATGCTAGTGACAGCTTCGATGAGGTCCTCAAGGGGGCATCAACTGGAGCCATCCACAGAATTAATGGGGGTTGGAAGTGGGACGATGCCAAGATCTCTATCGAGACACCACCCCCTGTTACCAAACTCTGCCCCACTCACATTCTCTTCTACCACAAATCATACCATTTGGTAAGGATATAATATTGCATCCTGGGAACCAGGCCTGTTTTAGCCCATTCATCCCAAGGTAATGAAACCACTGTTTCCTCAACTGCAGTCACCCTAGTTTGAATCAGTTGGACTAATTCTTACTAACATACCTGCTGAAAATTTAATAGTTTCAGGCTGGCCGCCTGATTAACATCTCAAACAATTTTATACTCCATTGACTTCAGAGATAAAAGCCTTTTATCAAAAAAAGCACGTGTAATCTTTTGATAAAGGTGTGCAGTAACTTGCACATATTTGTGTTTCAAGATAATAGCATTTTGTTAAAAATACTGATCCAAGCTGATGTCACTAGTCCTATTTTAACACACAGCTGAGCTTCAAAGTAATAAAAGAATCCCTGTGTAAGTATTCATCTCAAATATGATCCATGGAAGCTGTGTCTGCGTCCTCATTAATTTGGCTTGGGTTGTGTGTGCATATATCTCATTATGACTCTTCACCTCAAAAGAATGGCTAAACAGGGACCTGTTGAGTGCGTGGATATCTGGCAGAGACCAATTTGGAGAAACACTAATTTTACAGATTTTTACACTTCTTGTCCTCAGCTTAAATTCTGGCCAGTATTCAAAAATGTACAATTCCAGCAACATTGCTCTATATTTCAAAAGAAAAAATATTTTCAGCATAATCCATGAGAACTATAACAGAAATATAAAAATACATCTTCAATTATTCAAAAAGGTTTTCAGCTTGCAACATCAAATATCATTTAACTTGCTGAATATTTCTAACATTATACTTGAACAAAAAATATGTTTTGAAATAATGAATAGTTCATTTGAGACTACATTGATCCATTTGTTTTTAATAACCTCAGTCAGTAAAAAGACAATTGTCATCCATTTCATTACATCCTTTTGCTTGATTCAAGCCTTGAAAAATTTGTCCAGCTTGCTAACTAGATACAAAAACTCATTTGATCAGCAGTGCAAGAGGTTTGTGTTGGCAGATGTTTGTGTTAAAACACAGATGTCAAAACATATCAAGTAATGCACAGAAACATTGTGCAGCTTATTACAGGTGCAGCTTAGTTTGTTCAAATCTGGTTCTTTTGGTTTTATCAATAACAGACACAGGTTAAAAGGGGTAATTTGTGCTTACCTTGAGCAGGAGGCAGGGAACCTTTCCAGTAGTCAGCAAATGTCAAAGATCATGGTCAGTATACTTTTGAAATTCCAATAGGTGCTAATGATAACCTGCTGCAAGTGCCACAGCATTATTTCATCGAGTGTTACAGTTTACAAAATGGGCATTTAACATCACAAAAAATGACTTTATCCAGCTTCATGGTGTTTTACATCTGGCTTGGGTCTTGCCTCTACTTTTCGTATCTGGAATGTTTCTAAACAACTTATCTTCCAATATATGTGGCACCATACCTGCTACAAACTTTCAATGCAAAGAAAAACCTAGAGGAGTGAATATTCTTCTGGGTTGTTCAGTAAAGACATGATCAAATATTGTGTTATTATGGTGTTAATCTGCTTGACTTCTTGCCCTGCTGAAATGAGAAAGTATTAACTCACACTTGTGATGTTCATTTTTACAAAGGAACATGCAAAATACTGATGGGATAATTCACAGGAGGAATATATAGTTCATTACTGGTAATGCTAAAAAATATTCATTCTGTGTTCAAATCCCCCCCTTCATCTCCCACACCATTTTCTCTGCAACTGCATCCAGACCTACACCCTCAGTACTCTACATTCATTTAATTTTGTCCGTGAGTGCACCTCCAATTTTCATCATACCACTACTGGCAGCTGTGCCTAAATGTGCATGCATCCCATATTTGGAATTCCCTCTGTAAATGTCGGCTTTATAGCTTGTTCCTCTTTAAAACAATCCTCCAAATCTACATTATTCATTATATTTTGTTCCTGTCCTTATAGCTCCTAATGAAGCTATATGTCAAATTTTGACAACAATCAAATTTCAATGCAGCACCTTGTGATGTTTAAGGACTACCTAAATACATGTTGTTCTTGTTGTAAACTGGGTCCAAAAGTACCAGAGTCTGCATTGCAGTTCATGAGTTCTCCATCAGCCTAGGAAAGAGTTACAATGCCAAAGTGGCTTTAATCTGAAAGGGTCACATTCCTACTCCTTATTTGCTACATAATTATGTGTAGGCAACTCCTGAAGACTATTTTTTTGAGATGTACCCCATAATAGAGCAGTGCATCATGCTGCCATTTGCTACCTTGAAAACTTAAAGGTCTGTTTTCAAAGTCTTCCTTCTCTAAGGAATTGTACTCCAATCCCTCCATGATGCTGTGTTCTCCCTGGCATCTACAGCACAATGCTCTCTTTGAGATCTCCGTAGCAAATCAAGACGCAATGGAACCCACAGGTTCTCACCATAACAGCTGGTGGAATTTAAATTCAGTCAATAAATTTGGAGCTGAAATCTAGTCTCAGGAATGGTGACCACAAAACATCAACTGTAGAAACCAATCTGGTTCACTATGTTTTTGATGGAAGAAAATTTATTTTCCTTACCCAGTCTAGCTTACATAGGACTCCTGATCTACAGCAATGCGGGTGATTCTTAAATGCCCCCCGAAATGACCGAAGCAAGCCTCTCTGTTCAAGGGCAAATTGGATGGATAACAAATGCTAGTGATGCCCACAATACATGGAAGAATACATCAAAAACTATATAATTTAAAAAGATCAGGAGACTTGAATTTTGATAACTCTGTTGCTGAACCAGAGAATGTAAACCTCAATAGGATAAAAACAAAGCACCACAAATGCTGGACGCTGGGAAACCTTTATTATCTCTTCCACTTGCTCCTCCTCCTTTTTTTCACTGTATAAGACCCACCACTTTTCTAGCCCCCCTCAATTCCAAAGAGTCATATTAAATGTGAAACATTAACTGCTTCTCTCTTCATAGATGCTTCCAAATCTGTTGAGTTTCTCCAGTGTTTCTGTTTATGCCCACAAATCACAATGGGACCTGGCAGCTATAATATCAGGTCCTGGCAGTTGCAAACTGTTTTCTGTGTTTAGTCCCATGGCAGCAACTTGACTCTTCACTAACTCAGTTATATTACAAATATCTCTTCACATCACTTCTTATTGAGGCTTTTATGAACCTAGAACTGCAGTTCCCTTAAGTGTTTACTTTCACTTGAATACAAACTACTTTTGAAATGGTAAAGTAACTGCAAAGTAGTAAACCCTTATTAGATCCACCAAACGGAAGCATCTTCAGATTGACACCAGTTAGTGTATTCAGAGTTAGTCCCCAAGTACAGCACTGATATATTATGTGAGCAAATTCTCCAGTGCTAACATTGTGCAAGGCTACTCAAGATAATGCATAAAGGTTAGATATATTAATTTAATTGGTTGTTGAAGTGGGTAAGACAAAATATTAGGAGACCTCTGAAGCAGAAATAGGACACAATTCAACATTAGAGATACTGAGTTACAAAAATTCATAAAAAGGTACCCTAAAAGATTCAGTACTTGAGTTATATGTTGAATTTTTACATTATTGCAGATTACAATAACAGCAGATATTTAAAAATCAGTACAAACAACTGAATTATTTGAAAACTCCCTCTTGGTCCTTCTTGTGGACAGATCCATAATAAATATGTCAAATTGTTTCAGTAAGACACAAGGTTCAGATTCTGTTCATCTTCATTGTTCTGTAAGAGATACAAGAGTATTACGTGTACATTGTGTGATGCCATACTGAATTATCAACTGGAAGTGAACACAAAAACAAAATCAATCTGAAGTGAATGTCAATATCTGCAGTACTCTGTCACAACAAAAGATCATAACCCCAAATTATTTCAGTATATTGAACTTTCAAATTAAATATTTTTGTAAAATGATCGATATACAAGCCAAAAGTTGGCTGAGAATGTAAATTCAGTGGCCACCTGAAACATTTGTGTGGATTACACCAAGCCCTGATAGGAATCCCGGAATATCTCACCTGAAGCATGTCAAAAGTACGTCAGACAGCAACACTTTGAAGAGAGAGATGCCATTTAAAAAAGATTGAACGGTAATCTCCCATGGCTACTGAGGTAATGAGGGTCTCATCTGCCCCTAAACAAAACACGAAAAAACTGCGGAAGCTAGAAATCAGAAACAAAATAAGAAATTGCTGGAAAAAACTCAGCAAATCAGACAGCATCTGTGCAGAGAAAGCAGAGTTAACATTTCGGGGTCCAGTGACCATTCTTTAGATCTATTTCAGAAATATTGAGTTTTGTGAGATACAGTGAGACAACTTGCTAGTCAGGCCTTGTGGTGACATGATCTTCAAAAAAAAAACACAATTCAGGCTTAGCCAAAAAAAAATGCTAGATTCAGTCCAATCTCTTGGATTGCAGCAAAGCCACTGTTGAAGGAAACTGGACAAACTCCTTTAAGCTAATTGTAGAACCAAGAATCTCCAAATAACATCTTAACTGCCAAATTCAGTGCTATCGGATTCACCCACTTTAATGGCCTCAAGAATTCATGAAGTATTTGTGCGGACAAGCTGAAGGCAGATTCTTTTTTCTCGACTTTTGCTTTTCAGACTTGTCTCTCTTTTCTACTCTGAAGTGTATTTGTGAATGGAATATGGGAGATCTTGCTAGATAATAGTCAGACCACAGCTGGAATACTGTGAACAGTTTTGGGCCAATATATACGGACTTTGGAGGCAGTCAGAATAGGATCACTAGCCTGATCCCTAGGATGGAGAGATTGTCTTACGATGACAGGTTGAGTAAACTGGGCCCGTACCCATTGAAATTTAAAAGAATGAGAGGTGACCTTATTGAAACATACAAGATTCTTACAGTACTTGTTAGTGTAGATGCAGAGAGGTGGTTTCTTTTTGTAGGAGAGTCCAGGACCAGAGGTCTCAGAATTAGGGGTCACGCATTTAATACAGAGGAGGAATTTCTTCACTCAGAAGGTAGTGAAGCTGAAGAATTCTTTACTGTAGGGGGCTGTTGAGGCTGTGTCATTATGTCTATTCAAGCTTGAGATACAGATCCTCAATCAATAAAGGAATTTAGGGTTATGGGGAAAAGGTAGGAAAGTGGAGCTGATGATTATCAGATTATCCATTATCTCTTTGAATGGTGGAAGAGATCTGATGGGCCGAATTGTCTACTTCTGCAACCTATGTCTTATGTATGTCATGATTTATTGTGTTCTCTCTTGTTTCAGTAGCTAATAAACTCACTCCTTCTTTAACTCAATAAAGCCTGGTTAAATTAACTGCTTTTAAGACAAATACATATGGACTGAAGAAAAGTATTCCACAAGATATGGGATACTTTTAAAATTAGCCTTGTTGTGCCCAAATGAGGGAGGGGTTGAGTAAAGAAGAGGAGCCAGTTCATACCTCCTCACCCAAAAGTATAACTATTTGGGTCATCCCATATGGAGACATGACAAATTGGAGACTCTCGCTCAGGACTGGTTGTAACAGGTTTTCGATGGACAAATTTTCTAGAAACTAGAATCTTGCATCTGAATTAATAGGTTGCACATTCAAGTTCTACTGCAGGACTTGAGTATAGCAATCCAGGTTGACATTCAGTGCAGTATTAAGGGAGCGCTGCAGTGTCCAGAAGTGCCATTGTTCACATGAGATGTTAAAGTGAGGCCACATCTTCCCTCTCAAGTTGAGATAAATTAAAATATCCCACACTTTGACGGATAAACATTTGTCAGCATCAGAGAATAACTCCCTTTCTCTTCTTCAATCAGCACTACAATAGGGTGACAAATTGGCTGTTGTATTTCTTACATCATAACAGTTCAAACAGTACTTAAAGTGGTTATAAAGTAATTTGGAATGTCCTACAGTTATGAAAGGTGCAACAGTCATAGTCATAAGGTTTTGCAGCATGGAAAGAGGCCCTTTGGCCCATTGTGTCTGCACTGGCCATCAAACATTATATACTCTAATCCCATTTTCCATAACTTAGTCCATAGTCTGGTTTGCTTTGGTGTTCCAAGTGTTTCCATAAATACTTTAACGTTGTGATTATTCCCACCTCTGCCATCCTTTCAGGCAGTGTGTTCCACATACCCACCACTCTCTGGATGAAAAAAAATTATTTCTTAACTGCCCTCTAAAACTCATGGCCCTCATCTTAACCCCTAGTTATTCACCCATCTAAGTGGAGAAGTTTCTTCCTGTCTATGCCGCCCATAATTTCATTTACTGCAATCAGGCTCATCCTCAACCTACTCTGCTCTAAGGAAAACCACCCCAATTTATCTAGTATAACAAGGTGTAGAGCTGGATGAACACAGCAGGCCAAGCAGCATCAGAGGAGCAGGAAGGCTGACGTTTCGGGCCTAGACCCTTCTTCTTCATTTTCTGAAGAAGGGT
>NC_063356.1:42611259-42628269 GCF_021869965.1 Rhincodon typus | reverse complement strand
CAGCAGGCCAAGCAGCATCATAGGAGCAGAGAGGCTGACGTTTCGGGAAGGGTCTAGGCCCGAAACGTCAGCCTCTCTGCTCCTATGATGCTGCTTGGCCTGCTGTGTTCATCCAGCCCTGCACCTTGTTGTCTCGGATTCTCCAGCATCTGCAGTTCCTACTATCTCTGATTAGAATGCTTAAGGCCTCTTTTTTAAAGTTGTGAATTGCTCCTCATGTTTGTAGTCCCTGTTCAACCTGCCTGCTGCCCTAATCCAAAGCTGTCATTTGGGTAAGGCCTAATGCTAAATTTTGCAGGAGCCCCTGTGAACAGACCCCAATTAATGAAAAAGAAGACTAAGATAGGAAAAAAAATGGAAGCAACCTTCCCTGGTTAATATGAAGACAGCGATGCAAGACTATAACAAATAGGAGCAGGAGGAGACGATTTGGACTCCCAAACCTGTTTCGCCATTTAGTAAGGTTCTGGCTATCAGGTTGTGGTCTTAACCCTACTTTTATGTCTGCTGCATCACCCTGGAACCATGTTACTTAAAAATATAAATCGACTTTTAATATATTCAGTGACCCAGCCTCCATTGCTCCCTGGAGATTAAAATTCTAACAACACTCTACAAGAAGAAATTTCTCCTAATCTGTCATACATGAGGGACATCATAATTTAAAATGTGATCTCTTTGTTCTAAATTCTGTAACAAAGGGAAAAGACCCTCTCAGTAACATCATTATGCATTCTTAGTGGAGAGGCCAGACATTGGTTAGTCTGTTGAAAAACCTAATTCTAAGGGAAAACAACATTTGATTGACAGCTTTGGCTCTCTGGTCTGGTCATCAATTGTACAATATTTATGCACTCAAGATTAAGAGGTTTTAAGAACTTGTAGTTTCTGATACTGATAGTTTAAATGGTTTGCATGATTGACATTTTTATTGTCTCGTAATAAAAGGACCTTTTTGTTTTATGAAACAAAAGAAAGTTATAGATGGATTATTGACTTTTATTTTAGAAAAAAACATCTCTTTTGTTACTACATTGTTTATTGACTCATTAAATGCTGTACAGAACAAGTGGACGTAATGTGCTATAACTTGGCTTGGGGAGGACCTTTCGAACTTATCTTTCAAATCATTCCCTCATGCAGAACATGAATAAAGACACAAAAACAAAGTTGCTGGAAAAGCTCAGCAGGTCTGGCAGCATCTGTGGAGGAGAAAACAGTTAACGTTTCGGGTCCGGTGACCCTTCCTCAGAACTGATGGTGGCTGCAAAAACGTCAGTTTATATGCAGAAAATAGGGAGGTGGGTGGGTAGGGAGTAAACGATA
This sequence comes from Rhincodon typus, assembly GCF_021869965.1. NCBI lineage: Eukaryota > Metazoa > Chordata > Chondrichthyes > Orectolobiformes > Rhincodontidae > Rhincodon > Rhincodon typus. Next base: position 42,626,943 of record NC_063356.1, on the reverse strand, counting down.
GGGTAGAGCCCAAAGAGAGAGAAAGACAGTTGGACAGACAAAGGAGACACCAGGAGTGACAGTGAAATTAAAGTCGGTGGGCAAGAAGAGAGATTGGAACGGAAATCCCGTCGGAGAGAGGAGCAGAACTTCTTCAAGGTGGGCATGCCTGGAAGAGATATGGCAGTGAGTTAAATACTAAATAAAAACCAAGAGAACTGCGGATGCTGTAAATCAGGAACAAAAACAAAGTTGCTGGAAAATCTCAGCAGGACTGGCAGCATCTGTGGAGGAGAAAACAGAGTTAACGTTTCGGGTCCGGTTTTCTCCTCCACAGATGCTGCCAGACCTGCTGAGCTTTTCCAGCAACTCTGTTTTTGTTCCTGATTTACAGCATCCGCAGTTCTTTTGGTTTTTATATAGCTAAAGACACCTCTGAGATGCCGTGAACCCCGACTGTTTAAAAAGCTGGCCTGACTCCATGAATATGACTAAGGAATTGGAGATGCTTGTTTCCAAAATGCAGAAGGCCAGATCAGGAGTGGTGGGTATTTGTTTGTGAACCAAAGCAGCCTAAACACTTAAAAGGCACAACTGAAAATTGGATAACTCATGATGGGGTCTGGTACTCTGAAATTGGGGCCTGCCTCCCACATCTTAAAGGGATCGAGTATCACAACTCAGCAAACGTTCAGACTACTATCTCAGTATAAGGCAATTAAATTTCTTAATGTGGTGTACTGGCATTTACACGTGATATTGTTAAGATTTAATTCATTTGAATACAGAAGGGGACAGTTGCCAGAGGCTACAAAACTAAGGAGGCAGTAGCAATCTGATTTAGATTGAGCTGCCAAAGGGAACCAGAATTGAGAGACTTCCTGTAACCTGCTAAGCCTGCAGAAATTTGATGGAAAAATTAACAGAACAGCTCCCATTCTAAGATGGGGATCAACTAGTTTCAGGGATTTTGCTAGTCTGCATGATTAATTTAGCCTGCTAATGGGGATAAAGTAACAAGGCATTTCCTTTGATACCAGGACTATTGTGAAATAGATTTAATTTTCACTGAAAACTACTGGATTCATTTTGCATGAATTCACAGGTTTACTTCTTTATAATAGACAATCTCTCAGTAGGGTGATCACCTGTCCACAGTCTGGAAAGGATCTCTGCATTCAGTATACACATGGAATTTATTATGATCCTCAGGTCAAACTGTCGCATGACAAACCATGGGCAAGTAAGGGGAGGTAGAAATCATTTGCAGTTAAAAAAAAACATAGGCCCGGAGAAATGAATCAGCACAATTTTGAAATTTTGAGTAGTTACATTGTTAAGCTTTGAAAAGCTTGAAAAAAAAAATGAAAACAAATCTAGAATAGCAAAATGAAGGTGTTTTGCCAAATGTAATACTTGCATCATCAGACTGTCGCCGGACTTTTTGCGCTAAAGATTCCATGTCATCACCAGCAGCTGTATCACGTTCCAATTCGCGTTTACCCACCATTGCTCCATTGGTGTGGCTTTGAACAATGCCTGATTAAGTAAATGCAAGTGAGAACAGAACTATATTAACAATAAAGATGTGACCACAAAATTCATGGACACAAGGCAATGCCCAAATAGTTGTAACAGCCAGATGTTATTTAAATATAGCAGTCCCCATTCTCTCTCACATCCAGCTCATTGCAATTGTCTGTTTCTGTGCATACAAATCTATGACTGTTTGGACAGACCTATGAAAATAATCCCCAATGTTCAAGGGAAGTTGAATGGGTATGCAGGGGGAGGAACGGGGCGGGATGTGCCTGAGATTGTTTGAAGGCTAAAAGGAGCCATTATGAAAGAATATCAGAAAAATCTGACTTAACCATTTTGTCCTTCTGAGGCTAGTGCAGTCAATAGGTCCACCAATGGATGTGAAACAGAGCTTCCCACTGTCGGGGCAACCCTAGCAGAATCAGCTACCTCTAGTGACATACTGTATTGTATAAGCTATGTACTGTACTGTTTAAACTGCTTGTAGTAACATAGTGTATTGTATGATAAAGTATAGCCAAAAGCCAGATATCAAAATGGAGTCTTAAGTATAAAGGCATTACTGGATTTAACTGCATTCCTGGGATAACCAGTGTAAAGCAACTGGAAGAGGCCCCCTCTTACCAGCAGTAGGAGTACCTTCTAGAGTGCGGTTGAAATAAGATACATTGTGAAAGCCCAACGATAACTGAAGGGGGTGGGTGAACATCATGAGATCGTATGATGACTTAAAGCCAATGAACTGATCACACAGTCACATGATGAACCTGGTTAGATGTGTATGTAACTGAATCGATAAACGACTGGTTAGTGCCAGCTAAGATGGGCGAAAAGGAAGTGTATAAAAAGTGTATGCTTTCCTTTATTCAATGAAGTAGTTGTCTGGACTTCCCAGCAGCTTGCTCTCCACTGGTATAAAATAAACTTCTGACAATTGGAAACGGACCTGGGTGATTCTTTGATTGTTCTATTTCCCCTTTGACGGGTATTAAGCTATAGTGGCAATCTGATCAGTCTTATCAAACCTTAATTTCAAAATTTAATGAGGGCATCTCCTGCATGGTCAGAATGTGTCCAATAGAATGGAGCAGAACACAGTCTGTGAACAGTATGCAAGCTAGTCATAACATGCAAACATTATACCACTTCCTATCTTATTCTTAAAGTGGTTATTATTGTTTGCATGGACACCATTAAGATTCAAGAATGCTGAAATTAGACTGCTACAATATCAGGTGGTATGGTCAGTCTCTGGAGGCAAAATGTAGGTTAGTCTGTCAGGCGAGGGTGGTTTAATGCATAACAATGGTTTCAATGAGTGAAGACTAACAGACAGGAAATGTAATGAATTAAAGAACTTTCATTTACTAACATCAAGGCTTCTTAAAGTGTACTACATTCAATGAGGTGTAGTTATAATCTCTACAGTACAGGTAATGGCTCTCCTGTCCATCAAGTCTGTACCAATTCTCTGGACAGTGTCCCACCATAACCCATGTTTACCATGGCTAATCCACCTCACCTACACAACCCAGGACTGAGGGAGGAAACTGGAGCACCACACAGATAGTTGCCTGAGGGTGGGATTGAACCCAGATCCCTAACACTATGAGGCAGTAATGCTAACCACTGTGCCATCATGCTATTGAAATATACAGCAGACAATCTGCACACAGCAAAATCCTGGCATGTTGATAATAACTTGATAATTTCTGCCTTGGTGATTTTTTAAAAGAGAGATAAATATTGGCCAGGACACAATAGATAACTCCCTGCTCTTCTCTAAAATAATGTCAATATTCCTCTAGTACTGGAGTGCAAGCCTACCATCTTAAACATCCATTTTGTTTGTAAAAGGTGCACAGCAACTTGATTTTTACGCCTCCAGAAAAATACCTCCATTAAGTCAACCATTAATTTTCTGTAAGAAAGTGATATACTCAATTTACGCGTTTAGTGATCTGGAGAGTCAAACCCCAAAACTGTACTGAATATGATAGGCCAGTCGCTGATTAATGTACAACTAAAGCATACCCTTTTCCCTTTTATATTTCAGTTTGAGATTGAGGCTAACATTCCAAAAGCTTTCTTAATTTCTTTTTGTGCCTGTAAGCTAACTTCTAATGATTTGTGTACTGGGATATCAAATCACCTTATTCATTTACAGTTCCAGGTCTCACCTTTCAGAAAATAATCCAATTTGTTTTTCCTAGATCCAAAGTGATTGATTTAATATTTTCCCAAATTGAACTCCACCTGCCACAGTTTATCCACTCAGTGTCTGTTCTTGTTTGTGGCTTTAACACATGTCAAACTCTCCTTGTAAGGCACAACGTATTAGGTGTCTGTTTTCCATGTCTAGAAGAACACCACACACGACTGTTAGAGACCCTATACTCCATCCACTGGTTATGGGTAACATTTATTTTACAGCTCTACTCACTCTCATGGCAGACTAATTACCTATCTCCATGTCCATTCAGAGAATCCAAACTTTTGAAGATTTTTCACCCTCCGAATCATTCCATGTGTACGATAGCATGTTGGGTTTGGTTTAGCTCAGTTGGCTGGCTGGTTAGTGCATGAAGCAGTATGATGCCAACAGCATGGTTTCAATCCCTGTACCTAATGAGGTTACCGTGAATGACTCTCCTTCTCAACCTCTTCCCTGAGGTATGGTGGCCCTCAGGCTAAATCACTACCAGTCATCTCTCCCTAATGAGAGAGAGAGATTGTAAGACTAGGCGACTTGACCTGACAATAGGATGTGTTGTGCTGACATCTACTGGCCACCATAAAGAAACAAACACTGCTCACTATTCAACTGTGCAACGAATGAGAAAGTGAAAAGTTATCATACAGGAGCGAAAGCACAAGTTAAATCCACTTGTTACTTTCACAAGTTTGTTCTATAACATTATGATATAATATGATTACTTGTCCAGTTGCTGTTTTGCATTTACAGTATTTTGTTTTACTTGGATTATTTATCTTTGAATCCATACCATTCTTCTCGACTGTTATCAGGTCAGATTCAAATTAAATCAAAAAGCTCATGAAGGATGGCATTGTATATTAAAGTCATGTCACAAGAAGACAATTTGAAGGAGTAGCATTTGGTTCTTGTTTTAGATCCAAGGAAGCCAAAGGACACTGCATATACTACTAATCGTCCCATGAACTTGTAAAAAGGGAAAAGGGTACTACTATATTGGATATCATGAGAGAAGATGACCCTTCCAGCATGCTTTATAATATGACTTGATGAATGGTTTGACATAGAAAACTCCAGACTCACCATTATTCTCAGTTATTTGATCTCCTAGAGAGTACATGGTTCCTCCACTTCCATTTTGGTTTGAAGGCACTGAGGCAAGTAGACCTATCACAATAACAAAAATTTGTATATGTATGGTACCTTTGATGTAGAAAAATAATTCCATAGGAAAAGACAGAACAAAATCACTGCCTCTTCAATATTTTATACTATTATTTCAAAAGTATCCATGAATGAAACCATTTTATTTCAAAAATAAGAACATAAGAACCAGGAGCAGGAATAGGCCATCTGGCCCATTGAACCTGCTCTGCCATTCAATAAGATCACAGCCGATCTTTTCATGGCCTCAGCTCCACTTACCCAACCTCTTACATAACCCTGAATTCCTTTACTGTTCAAAAAATTATCTATCCTAGCTTTAAAAACATTTAATGAGGAAGCCTCAACTACTTCACTGGGCAGGGAATTCTACAAATTCACAACCCTTTGGATGAAGAAGTTCCTCCTCAATTTAGTCCTAAATCTGATCTCCCTAATTTTGAGGCTAGGCCCTTCTTCTAGTTTCACCCACTAGTGGAAACATTCTCCTTGCCTTCTATCTTATCTGTTCCCTTCATAATTTTCTATGTTTCTATAAGATTCCCCCTCATTCTACTAAATTCCAATGAATATAATCCCAGTCTACTCAGTCGCTCCTCATAAGCCAATCCTCTCAACTCTGAAATCAACCTAGCGAATCTGCTCTACACCCCCTCCAGTGCCAGTACATCCTTTCTCAAGTAAGGAGACCAACACTGCAGACAGTACTTCCCTCACCAGCCCCCTATACAACTGTAACATGACCTCCTTACTTTTAAACTCAATCCCTCTAGCACTGAAGGACAAAATTCTATTTTCCTTCTTAACTACCTGTTGCAGCTGCAAACTGACCTTCTGTGATTCATGCACAGACACCCAGGTCCCTATGCATAGCAGTATGCTGCAATGTTTTACCATTCAAGTAATAGTTCTTTTTACTGTTATTCCTACCAAAATAGATGACTTGACATTTATCAATATTGTACTCCATCTGCCAGACCTTTATCCACTCACTTAAACTATCTATACCCCTCTACAAACTTTCAGAGTCCTCTGCACACTTTGCTTTACCACTCACCTTAGCGTCATCTGCAAACTTTGACCATACCCCAAGTCCAAATCATCTATGTAAACTAAAAACAATTGTGGTCCCAACATTGATCTCTGAAGCACACCACTAGTCACTGATTGACAATAGAAAAGCACTCATCTATCCCACCCTTTGCTTCCTGTTAGTTAGCCAGTCCTCTATCCATGCTAATACATTGCCTGTAATGCCGTGCACCTTTATCTTATGTAGCAGCCTTTTGTGCTGCACCTGGTCAAAGGCCTTTTAACTTTTTAAAGTGCTTTCTTTTCATAAGATATGAACAACACTGGTAAGGCCAGAATTTATTATCCATCCCTAACTGCCCTTGAACTGAGTGGCTTCTTAGGCCACTTCAGAGGGAGTTGAGTCAACCACATCGCTTTGGATTTGAACTCTCATGTAGGCCAGACTGGATAAGGATAGCAGATTTCCTTCCTTAAAATGAAAAGACATCATCAATTGTTGGAAAAAGCCATATGTTGACAAATGGTTTTGAAGTTGTCATTACTCTATCTTCTTAAAACAAAAAAAAACTAATTGATTCTAAATTCCACTAGCCTGGGCATCTGGATTACTAGTCCACTAACAACATTACCACTCCCCCTCTGCAAAAAAAACTATTCCCGTCTACAGCAGGGGGAAGGATTATAAATAATAGAACATCTGTAATTACACATATTTCTTTAAAGATTCTAATGATTAGTACCCTTATTCAGTGGTTGGGGAGATAAACTGGCATTTTTTGGGCAACTATGAAGAGCGAGCTGTCCCTGGGCATTAGACTTGAACATCCCATACCAGTAGTTTTGTGGGAAAGCTACACTTTCTTGGAGATAGGCTATCCAGGTACAGTGCATGATTTGGAAGGTCTACTTAGCTATCTGCTAGGAAGCATTAGCACTCAGGATACATACACTAAGATCTGCTCGTCAAAGTATATTGTCATAAGTCCATCAGGGTTTTAGAACTACTGCAGCTGAACCTCAACGTATGTATTTTGTTATAGAAAGCAATGTTATATTGTTTATTGTTGCCTTATGTTGGAAATAAAAAGCCTGAGAAGGGGTACTTTGAATACAGTTATAGGGGATTTATTCACTCTTTTTTTGAAAAGATCAGTGTTGTGGGTGCTGCTTGACATGAAAATTAAAGTTGACAATATATCAGAAGACCAGGGCTGCTAAAAAAAAAATACAAAATTGCAGATGCTGGAAATCTGAAACAAAAACATCAGGTCTGAGTTTTGAAGAAGGGTCACTCTGCTTTCTCTCCACAGATGCTGCTGAGTTTCTCCAGAAATTTCTGTTTTTGCATCATAGGGCTACTCTCTCATTAGACAGAGACAACAAGTGGTGAGTTTACTGTGAGAGTCTCCATGCATCAGGTCAGGGGCATGGTTGAGGAGGCAGAAACTTCATGATAACCTCAGCTGGTGCAGGGATTGAATCCTCAGTTGGTGTCAATCTGCATTGCAAACCAGCAGATCAGCCAACTGACCTAACCAACCCCCAGTACTCCTGATATACTGCATTTGCTACACCCTGACGTCAAATTTGGTTTAAAAGTGGAGGGTCTTTGAAGAGAAAGAAATTCATGAAAGAGGTGTTACTAGCAGGACTTCAAAATAGGACAGATGTGTAGTGGTTTGAATTAAACAAACATTTGGTTTACGTTTCCCTGAGAAACAAGAGAATAGGCTTCTCACCAAGTCCTCTGTAGCGTGATAGTTGCTGATAGATCTGTTTCATTCTCTCGATGTTAAGGCGACTGGCCTCTGCATGTATCACCATGGGCTTTGGATAGTGGATGCCAATGATGCATTTTGCTGCAACTTGAACTGAGTTGGGAGCATTCCATGGATCATAGATATACTTTGCAGGAAATCCTTTAAGAACTGGCAAGTAACGTCTGCAAACAGAGTCTTTTGTAAATACTAATATTGAGCGAAGGTATTCAAAGTCATTCCAATAACAACTGATCTGTACTTCATTTGTGCTATAGATTTAACTATGTCTCTCATTCTCCCTCCCTCACCCCTCAAACTATATATCAAACACATTTTACATGATAATATACCAATATCTTCAGCCTCAGGTCCCCTTCAAGATCTGAAAGTCCAAAGATGTGCTATAATGTGGATCCAGAGTGTCAGAATGCAGCAGTTTAGAGCCATAGTTACCCCACATGGTAAACTTTGAACCTTTGTCACACTATTGGGTAGAACCTAGACAAAATAAAATTCTGCTCCTTCAATAGAGAACTGCAGTAAGAAATATATAACTTGGGTTTATATAGTGTAGCCTCTTTTACAACTTCAGGATGTTCCAAAGTGCCTTGTGATCAGTTAAGTACAATTTTTCTAACATGTTACAATGTGGGTGTAGTGATTGTGAAGAGGTCAGCCACGTGAACCTCACGGAATATCAGTTCCCTGGTTGGGCTAGATTAACAGCCACAATCAGGGAACTCTCACTGACAGATAAGACCAGGAGTGTCAGAGGTTCTGTACATTCTGAGAGCTGGCTCTGAGGGAGCTGAATCAGTGTCAAGAACTCTTCATATGCAAATAAATGGTAACTTCGAAAAAGAAACTTCTGATGTCAGACTACTCCATATTGTCCAAATGGATCTCCAGTACAATTTCTAGTCTGTCCCAAGTTAGTGGATTTCAGCCAACGCAATAGTGGTGTACCGTACGAACATTGATCTTAGTATTCTAGAACTTGATGAGGATTTCTTCTCCTGATAATTATTTAGTTACCTGATTGAGGTTGGTTAGCTCAGTTTGCATTGCAATCCAGCTGTCCAGCCGAGTGACACCAACAGATGGGTTCAATTCCCACGCTGGCTGAGGTTACTATGAAGGACTTTTCTTCTCTACTGCTCCTCTCATCTAAGGCATAGTGACACTCAGGTAAAATCACAATCAACCATCTATCGCTGATGAGAGAGCAGCAGTGGTCCTCTGGGATTATGGTGACTAAACAGCTTTGAAAATATTATCGAAAATGGGACTGAGACAGGCAGCAGCATATCGACACCTTGGGTCTGATTCTTGAGTCGGTTTTAGGGATCCAGAAAGTTTCTATGACCTGATCCCACACTACATCGCCATCATCCATGGTACTTTCAAATGTAAGTGACCCTATTTCACTGGAAGCAAGCCAAGTACCCAATTTAGTGGCGCTAGGCATTACCAGAGGCAGAAGACGACTGTCAAAGGCAGATGGCAGCTATTTTAGGGTCTATCAAAGTCAGAGGGACAGCTGCTCACTGCACACAGAACTGACCAAATAGCCAATTTAAAGGTACTACAACTGATTTGACAAAATCCGCCACAGTTGGCAAAAAAAATGGTTCATTTAAGACTATCTCCATGCTTCCTGCATTGAACCAGACAGTCGTGCATACATGCACACCAGGTCGGTCAGAGTCACCAATGCATAATTTGAAATTTGCCTTCTGGCCCTCTCCAACAGGTGAGCCAGCTCCTCAGCAAACTTCACATGCTGTTAAGCAGAAGCCTGTAAAATAGACAAGCCTGCAAGTCGCAACTACCAGTCCTCCTGAAGTTTTCACTCCTATACTTATGCCCTGCTGACTTTCCCTCCCAGATGTTTTAATCCATTCTAAACAGATTTGCCTTTGGAAGCTTCAATTTGCCAGTGCAGACTAAACACATGACTATCCTGATGTTAGCATAAAGAACTGTGAAATGCAGTTGGTCATTACTGAACTTACGCTCTTCCACTTGTGAAAGTGATTTGAAATAAGGATTATCCAAAAACACAGTTTGAAGAGAGCTAAATACTGGGAGAGGGTTTTTTCCCCTAATTTCTGCTGCTGAAAAGGTGCTGATCATAGCCCTAGCATGTTCTTCAAGACTGGTGGGAATATTTTTACGGTACATACAATAACCATTTTGAAAATAACACCTTCAAAAAGAGAACAATTGATGTCAGTCCCTAATGTTTCTATAGTTGCTTGGTTTTGGTGTTTTTGGAATTGAAAATTCTGATGCATTTATTAAGTATATGTTTCTAATTGGCTTAAATGCACGTGAACATTTTAAAAGGGTGGAATTAGCGCAAAACTGAAATGTGTCTTCCTTATGGTTGATGACAAAAATGTACTTTTTCTCTAAAATATGAGTTGCACGTTATACCTATGTTAAAGCCTTAGAAAGTTTTGAGTTTCATGGACTTAAAGACACATTTCTTTTAAAATAAGAATGAAGTACGAACATAATGGTCAGATTCTTCTAAACCAGAGGGATAAAATAAACGGACACAAACTTGCTGGATTGGATAATGAAGAAAAAAATGGCAATACTGTTCTGAAGCACAAGATACAGATATCACAGACCAGTAATTAATTAGCTTATATACTGGTAGAAAGATAAAGAATCTTTACTCAAAGAAGTTATAGAATAACACACAGCAATGAAAATGCAATGAAGAGTGGTCAGATTTCAGAGTGGAAGGTCATGTTTGACCAAATTTGTTAAATTCTCTGATAAAGGTGCCACACAGTAGATGCATAATCAAGGTCACAGCACGTGGAGTCAGAGTTATGGTAAAAGAAAGGATAGCAAGCTGGTTACAAAGCAGAAGAGAAGGATTAGGTGTTATGGATATTTATATAGATGGGCAAAAATTGGTAGGTCCTGGTCCATAGGGATTCGTGCTGGCACCACTGTCATTCTGAATTCATATGAATGATTTGGGCCTGGATTTTCACCAAGTTTGGATGAATTGGAAACTTTTTAAAGTGATAGGTGGAACCTGATTCTGGAACTTCTGCCCGATTCCCTGTAATTTTCACCTACATAGGATAAAGGTGCAGTCATAATCATCCATCTACAGCTCTCACTCCTTTAGTTGCCTTTGCAGGTGTGGGCTGTTTGAGTGGTGTGATTAAGTCCCTCTGCAATATTGGCAGAATCAGGACCCTTCAGTTGGCAGACATGATTTACAGCCTCTCAGAGGACAGGTGGATGACAGAAGAAACCATCTCAAGTGAGAAACCAAAAACAGAAATGCCATCCTCTGAGAATTCTTTCATTGACATTTTGAAATTCATTCGAAACCATTCCTTCTTTCAGTCTCAACATATGCTAGAGTGTAAATTATAAAAGCAAAAACAAAGTGCATTCAAAGTAAAAAGAACACAAAACTTGGGACCTCTAGTACAAAATAAAAAAACATCTTCATAGAATCCCTACAGTATGGAAACAGACCATTCAGGCCCAACATGTCCACACCAACTCTCCAAAGAGCAGCCAGACTCACCCACCTACTGTATCCCTGTAACCCCACATTTCTCATGGCTAATCCATGGACACTATGGGCAATTTAACATGACCAATCCACCTAACCTGCACATCTTTGGACTGTGGGAGGAAACCGGAGCAAACTCACACACACAAGGGGAGAATGTGCAAACTCCACACAGGCAGGCGCCCAAGGCTGGGATCAAACCCGGGTCCGTGGTGCTGCGAGGCAGCAGCACTAACCACTGAGCCACCATGCCGCTGTGCAGTAGGATCAGCTGCTCCTGGACTGTTTTGACTGACAGGGCATTTGTTGTAGCTTAGAAAAAAAACGTTTCTGATTTTTCAAAGTTCTATTGTTTAGATTTCCCAAAGTTTCTTATTTAAACAAGCATTCATAATAGGTACAGCTAAATTTCAAAAGATCTAGAACGACTTCTCAGTGGTTGAATGCATTGATATTAAAGACATTTTGATCTAGTCAATCTTGAGATTAAAGAATTGTATATTTTTGAAGAGCTTAATAAAATAAGTGATTTACAACAGACTAACCACTAGCAGGGATTCACGCTTTTTGAATGAATAATTTTATTCTTTTTAGTAGCATGTGTGTTTGAGTGAAAGCTTGAATAGGTTAATTCTTTTTCTTGTCCATGTCAAACACATGGCTCCTGAAATCTACCCATAGTGGATACTGAATACTGATTGAATGGCTGTACAGGAAATAATGGGAGATTTTTGGTCTGGTGGTGGAGGTAATATGGTGGGGAAACATGAAAAGGAGCATGGGAGAGATGGTAAAGGCATTGGGAAAAGGTGAGGGCCTGACAGTCACCATTAAAAGTGAGGTGATATGCTTCACCATCTGCCTGCCTCTTCTGCTGCCTTGACCCTGCTCCTGTAGGCGATCGGGCAAACTCTATCCCATCCACCTACCTAACATGGAATTACAAACGCCAGTGACCTTCCAACAAGATACATAATAAATTTGCAGCATGGGCAAATAATTGAAAGATGAATTACTATATAGATAAAGGGAGCTGCATTTTATACAAGAATAAAGAGAGCATAAACAATTTGGAGAATGTCATTTCTAAATGGGTAATAGGAGCAAATAGATCTAGAGGAACAGATTCAAAGCAAAAGAAATCAAAAGGTAGTGACACAGGTTGATAAGGCCATACAAAATGTAAACAAAGCACTAGGGTTCACTTCTAAAATGATACAGCTCATTACCTTCTCTGGTGCAAACAGGAAGGTGGAATAAATGCTGGTGTGGCTGTGATGCCCACATCCCATGAACAAATAATAAAAAGAGGACTGAAAAGCAAACAAATTATGCTCAACTAGCATTGAAGCTGGTTAGGCAACATGGAGCAACTGTTCTGGTCTCCATATCATAAAACGATATAGAACACTGGCAAAGCTACAAAATAGCCCTGAAACATTTCTTGTAATGGCTGAGAAATTTATTTATTGATGAGATATTAGATATCTACCAGGAAGGAGTTCATTCTGTCGAAAAGACAGTGGTGTTGTAGAGATTGAGGTAAAGGATTTATTTACTAGTGTCAAAACAAAATTTCTGTGTGTATGCATGAGCGTGTACTGTGGCGGGGGAAGGGTGCAGTGTTAGCATTCATTTTGAGAGGGCTAGAATACAAGAGCAACAATGTACTACTGAGACTTAATAAGGCACTGTCAGACTGCATTTGGAATACTGAGAGCAGCTTTGGGCCTTGTGTCTAAGGAAGGATAAATCAACCTTGGAGTGGGTCCAGAAGAAGTTCACAAGAATGATCCCAGGGATGATGGGCTTGTCACAGTGTTATAGGAATATGGGTCTGTACTTGATACAGTTTAAAAGGATGAGAGGAGATCTCATTGAAACTTATGGAATACTGTGAGGGCTAGATAAAGAGGACATGGAGAAGTTGTTTCCACTGGTAGGAGAGACTAGGACTTGAGGGAACAACCCCAAAGGGACTACCCTTTAGAACGGAGATGAGGATGGTGAATCTGTGGAACTCATTGCCGTAGAGGGCTGTGTAGGCCAAGTCACTGAGTGTATTTACAACTGAGATAGGTAGGTTCTTGATTAGTTAGGGGGTTAAGGGCTACAGGGACAAGGCACGAGAATGTGGTTGAGAAACATATCAACAATGATCAAATGCAGAGCAGACTCAAATGGGCTTAATTTGCTCTTATATTTTATGGTCTCATGGGTGTGGAAATAGTAGTCCAAAATTGGAGGTCTCACATAAAAGTCACAGTCACTAAGGAAGGAACTTTGATATCCAGAGAGTGATAAGAGTGTGAAATGTGTGACTACGAGGTGTAGCTGAGGCAAATAACAAATAACACTGATGTATTTAAGGGGAACCTACAAAGTCACCAGGGGGTGAAAGGATATTGATCAGATTAGATTGGAATAAAACTCTAGTGGAGTACAAACACTGGCATAAATCATTGGGACTGAATGGTCTGTTCCTGTGCTGTACTCTGGTACATATTGTGATGGATTGGATGCTGCGAACAGAGACATAATGGATTGTATTTCCTAAACACAGACACAATGCTATGAAAAGAGATGACATACTGTATACAATGATTTATCAGTAAAATAAGAGTGATATTTTCATTGGGGCATAAAGTAATCAAGAATTAATACTGGACCTATTTTCTCATGACATTACAATGGAGATTTTTGGAACTTGCATGGCATCAGTTGACCTTCCTCCACTGCAAGTGATTTAAATTGCAGTGCTAGTTTAACTGATGACATAGAAGCACTAAAACAAAAGACAGTAGACATGGTGACATGATAATGAATTTCTTCGTTCCCTGAAGTACGCCCTATCTTCATGCTGAAAGAAAAATTATAACACAAATAATTAGACAGCAATTTAGAAAATATAAAACAAAGTGTGGTAAAAAAAAATAAGACGCGGTGTTAGGGGCATTGCTGATTTGTTATTTCAGTGTTAAACTCATCCATGTTGCTAATTGTGCAAGTAGTCTTGGGATTATTTCAACAATGAAATAATATCAGCCTTGTATAACTCCATCCATAACCACACCTTCTCCATGTCTTTGCACAACCATTCTGTTTGCTTAATGAATCCAGACTTTGCAGAGGATGAAATCAAACAGTTCATTATTTTCTAGAATAGGAAGAGACTAACAGTTGGAACTAGATGAGATTGAAATTTGCAATAGATTCAAATGTTGTCTAATCACACTAATTAAAAATCAGTGGTTTATGGTATGATCCTCACTGGAATCCACAAATTTAAAATGTTGTACAATTGCTTTCCATATTCTATTTTACAAATGCTTTGCAAAGTGAAAGCTAAAGATTAAATTAGAACTGATATCATTCACATTAAAACAAGAGCAAAGCTGCTAGGCTAAGAATGACTGCAGATTGTTTGACTTAAAGGAGCAGATGTGAAGTTTTAATAAAAATTTGGGCTATCATATAGCCCTAAATTTGCAGTGAATACTGTTTTTGGGGAAGTTGCAGGCCAGGAAATGAAATGTTAACAAGATAATGTAGTTTCTTCAGTAAAACCTTTGAAAATAAGCTTAAAATATGTACATACAATTGCCATGATCTTTTGATCAGAAGATCAGCTACGTGCAGCTATGCAGTACAAGATGAGGCACATTGGTACATGGAGGATTCTTGCTTTTGAACAATGAGGTCTGTTCACAGAATTAAATCAGTAACATAGTAAAATTTGCAAGGTCATTAGGGGAAATTTTCTCTCTTCAAGATAGTGACTCTGACATTGGTTAGTGTCCTGTTAATCACCATTTTCTTTTATTCATTCACAGGATACGGACAGCACCAGTCAGGGCAGCATTTATTACCGATCCCTAATTTTCCAGAGGGCAGTTAAGTGTCAACCACATTGCTGAGAGTCTGAAATTACGTGTAGGCCAGACTAGGTAAGGATGGCAGTTTCCTTCCCTAAAGGAAATTAGTAAACCAGATGGGTTTTTCCTGACAATTGACAACGGTTTCATAATCATCATTAGACTCCTAATTCCAGATATTTTTGAACTCATATTCCATCATCTGCCGTGGCAGGATTTGAAATGGGTCCCCAAAACATTACCTGACTTGCAGGATCTGGATAAATGTCTAGCAATAGTACCACTAGGCCATCACCTCCTTGAACTCTCTGCTTAGTTGCCTAGTAGTACAGAACTTGAGTATTGCCAGGAAAAAAAAAATTGCCTACCAACCAGCACCTCTGCTTATACAGTATAAGTGTTGGTTTTCCCCTTACATTGGTAACTTATGGATTGTCCTAATTACTAGAAGTTGAAAATCTTCTTAAATTTTTTTTGTAAACAATTCTCAAATTCTCATTTACAATCCTGAATAATGTTGACAAACTATAATGACCATGGGCTAGAGAATCAGAGACAACA
>NC_063356.1:42597599-42610859 GCF_021869965.1 Rhincodon typus | reverse complement strand
ATGATGCTGCTTGGCCTGCTGTGTTCATCCAGCCCTGCACCTTGTTGTCTCGGATTCTCCAGCATCTGCAGTTCCTACTATCTCTAGAGAATCAGCCTGTTCTTCTCTGATAGCCACATATATTTTATGAGTCACTGGACAGCAATTAGGAGCAAATATTTTTGTCACTTCTTCCCCCAACCCTGCTCTAAATCATCCTCTTGCTACAGAAAAAGAAGCATAGCTAGCCCCAGTGTGTATAATCTGCATTATGTGTTTACTTACTCACCAAGCTATCATGGGAACCTTTGAACAATGGACCTTTAATGCAGAATAGGAACATTGGAACATTGGATCAGGATCATAACATTCCATCCTTCAAGTCTGTTCCACCATTCAGTGAGATCATACTGATCTATATACAAAAGTCTATCTATCTGCCACAGTGCCATATTTGCCAAAATGCTTGGCTAGTTTAGATCTAAAGACTTCTGATCATCTGCGTGTTGTTATGGAAATGTATTCTATAGTTGGTGATCTCCCTTTGCAGAAAGGAACATTAACTATCTTCGTTTCTGAACGTAAGAGCAAATTACTGCAGATGCTGAAATCAGTACTGAAAACACTGCATGTTGGAGATCACAGCAGGTCAGACAGCATCCGTGGAGAGAACAAGCTAACATTTTTAAACTAGATGACGCTTCATCAGAACTGAAGTGAAGTGTGGAGGGGACAGCATTTATGCTATATTTGGGTGGGGGGGTGGTGAGCAGGGAGTAGGGTGGTGGGTGTAGGGTGCTGGTGGAGAAAAGATCACTTAATTTGAACTATCAACATCTTTTCTCCACTGTACACCCACCACCCCCAATCCCTGCTCCGGCCCCACCCAAATATAGCATAAGTGCTGTCCCCTCCACACTTCACTACAGCTCTGATGAAGCATCATCTAGACCAGAAACATTAGCTTGCTTTCTCTCTATGGATGCTGTCTGACCCGCTGTGATCTCCAGCAATTGTTTTCAGTTCTTTTCTGAATGGCTTGGCTTGGTTTTATGTCCCTTGGGCTAGTCACAGCCATCAGCAAGAGAAAACTTCAGTATTTCTCCTAACATTTCTTTTCAAAATCCTAAAAATCTCAGTCAAATTCTCATTTAATTGGCTATATTACAGCTACAAACTTAGTTTCTCCAATTGCTCTTCCTAAATGAACCCTTTTAATCCCAGTACCATTCTGGTGATACTACGCTGTATTTTCTTGGTATAGGCTGACCGCTGATATAAATTACAAACCCACCAACTTCCACAGTTACCTCAACTATAATCATAACCCTAACCCAATCCTCACACACTGCTTCCTACTAGAACTCCATCCCATTCTTCATTTTCTTCATTTCCATTGCATCTGTTCTGAAGATGTCACCTTCCACAGGGGAGCCTGAGAAGTGCCCACCTTTTTCCTCAAATGAGGATAGCCACTATCAGGGTTGACAGGGTCCTTAGCCATGTCCAGCCCATCTCTCATGCTTCTACCCTCACCCTTTCTAAATGATAGGGTCCCCTTGGGCCTCACTTACCACCCCATCAGCCTCTGCATCCAAAAGATTGTAAGCCACCATTTCCATCACCTCCAACAGCATGCCAAGACTAGATATATTCCCCTCCCCCTTCCTCCCTTGTCAACATTCCTCAGGGTGGATTCCCTCTGGGATACTCTTCCTCTATTCCCAACATCTCCTCATATGTCCACGGCACCTATCCAAGTAATCGCTTAACGTGTAATACCTCCCTATTTACTTCCTGCCTCCTCACCATCCCTGGCCCCAAACATACCTTCTAGGTGAAGCAGCAATTTAACTGTACTTCAGAAAATGCAGTAGACCATATTGAATGTTCACAATGTAATCTCCTCTAAATTGGGAGACGAAACACAGACAAGGTGACTGCTTTGCAGAGCACCTATGCTCTGTCCATAAAAATGACCCAGAGCTTCCAGTTGCCTGCCACTTCAACACATCACTGTGTTCCCCTCCAATATTTCTGATACTGGCCTGCTGCAGTTTTCCAGTAAGCCTCAGTGCGAGCTTGAATAGTAGCATCTAATTTTCCACCTGGACATCTTGCAGTCTCTGGGACTCAATATCAAGTTCAATAACTTTAGAGCCTGATTCTATCCTTCCATGATTTTTACCCACTCCCACAGTGTTATGACATGGGATATTTTTAAGCAAAGCCCACCCATTTTCAGCCACCCTCAAGCCAATTATCACATTACATGGTTTGCTTTCAGCACTGACTATCTATTCTCTGCTACCCGCAGCTTATTTTTACTTTTTCAGCTTCTCTTCTGACCTGGCCTGGGGAGGATCCTCTTCAGAGGGTCAATGCAGGCTCAATGGGGTGAATGGCCTCTTTCTGCACTGTAGAGATTCTGTGATTCAATGGGGGCAATGATCAGTGTGTTTGCAGACTACACAAAGATTGGCCAGGTGGTACTGAGGAAGAAGGTCTTGCGTTACAGGAAGATATGGATGGGATGGGCAGATCAGTGCTAGGTAGAATTTAACCCTGATCAGTGTGAGGTGATGCACTTTGCAAGAAATAACAGGATAAAGTATACTCAATGAATGGCAGGATACTAGGAAGTTCTGAGGAACAGAGATCTTAGGCTGCTTGTCCACATACTGCCACCTGAAGGCAGCAGGACAGTTTAATAGGGTAGTTAAGAAGACATATGGGACACTTAGTTACAGACAAAAAAACCTTCAAATCCTGGAATCCAGGTAGACAAACAGGAGGCTGGAAGAACACAGCAGGCCAGGCAGCATCCGGAGGAAAGGAGCAGTCAATGTTTTGGGTATTACCCTTCTTCAGGGCCTTTCCTTCAGATGCTGCCTGGCTTGCTGTGTTCTTCCAGCCTTCTGTGTGTCTATATGGGACACTTGTCTTTATCAGTTGAAGCATCATTTCTAAAAGCAAGGAGGTTATGCTACGGATGTTCAAAACTTTGGTTAGGCCACAGCTGGAGTCCTGCGCGCAGTTCTGGTCACTAAAAGAACAATGTGATTATACTGGAAGATTTGTAGCAGAGATTAACCAGGATGTTGCCTGGGATGGAGAATTTCAGCGATAAAGAGAGACTAGATAGGTTTGGGTTGTTTTCTATAGAGCAGAGAAGGCTAAGGGGTGACTTGATTGAGTTGTACAAGATTTGAGGGAAATGTACAGGGTGGATACAAAGCAGCTGTCTCCCTTAGTTGAATGGTCAATAATGAGAGGGCATAATTTTAAGGTAAAGGGCAGGAGGCTTTGCATGGACTCGCGGAAAAATGTAATAATAATAATAATAATAAAAATGTAATAAGGCAGAGCAGGTGAATGAAGTGAAAGTTGGGGAACACTTCGGGTCTAGCGATCATAATTCTATTAGTTTTAGAACGGTTGTAGAAAAGCATAAGTCTTCCATAGAAGTTAAAAATTTTTAATTGGAGTAAGGCAAATTTTAATGGTATGAGACAAAGACTTTAGAAAATTGATTGGAATTGACTGTTCACAGGTAAAATGACGTCTGACAAGTGGGAGGCTTTCAAAAGTGTGATGACGAGAGTTTGGAGGCATTATGTTCTTGTTAGAGTGAAGGGTAAGGAAAGTAAGATTAAGGAACAATGGATGAATAAAGATATTGAGGTTTAGTCAAGAATAAAACAGAACCTTGTATTAGATATAGATAACTAGGTTCAAATGAATCTCTTAAATCAATATCAAGAGTGTAGGGGAATTCTTAGGAAATCAGGAAAGCAAACAGGGGATATGAGATAGCATTGGCAGATAAGGTTAAGGATAATCCAAAGAGATTCTATAAGTAAATTAAGAGTAAGAGGGTAACTATAGAGAGGGTAACTATAGAGAGGGAAAGGCCCCTTAAAGATCAAAGGGGTCGTCTTTGTGTTTGAATCCCAGGAGACTGGAGAGATGATAAATGAATATTTCATGTCAGTTTTTACTGTGGAGAAAGAAACGGAGGGTAGAGAACTCAGGGAAATAAATATCAATCTTTTAAAAACAGTTCACAATACAAAAGAGGAAGTGCTGGAGGTCTTAGAGAATACCAAGGTGGATAAATCTCTGGGACCTGATCTAGTGTATCCCAGAATACTGTGGAAAGTAAGGGAGGAAATTGCGGGGCCCCTTGCAGAAATATCTGCATCAGCTATAACTATGGGTAAGTGCCCAATGACTGGAGGGTGGCTAATGTTCTGCCTTTGTTTAACAAGGGTCATAAGAAGAATCTGGAGAACTACAGACCTGTGTGTTTGGCTTTGGTTGTGGGTAAGTTGTTGGAGGTGATTCTGAAAGATAGGATTTATAAACATTTGGAGGCAAAAATTGATTAGGGATAATCAGCATGGTTTTGCGAGAGGAAAATCATGTCTCACAAATTTGAATGAGTTGGATATAGGCCAGGAGCAGGCAGGTGGGACTAGTTTAGTTTGGGATTATGTTCAACATGGACTGGTTAGACTAAAGGGTCTGTTCCTGTGCTGTATGACTCTGACTCTATCCAGAAGGTGGTAGGAAGACAGCAGAGGCGGAAACCTCACAACCTTTAAAAAGTATAAGGATGAGCACTTGAAATGTCATAACATTCAAGGCTATGTGCCAAGTGCTGGACATTGGAATTAGTGTAGATAGCTCAGCACAGACTCGATAGGCCAAAGGGCCTCTTCTATACTCTAATATTATAATTACAGAATTCTCTCAAGTCTAGATGGATAGGCATTGTATGGGACCATGTAAAGAGATATACAAGAGATCAAAATTAAATAAGTTGTGCATTTATTTGCCAATGCCCCTTTGTCAACACCCACCATGCACTCAGTAATGGTTTCTCAGTCCCATCAACATTCCATAGACCATGAGGGAGAGCATGAACCACATTGCCATTGCCATATTCAAAACTAGCATTCAAAAGCTGAACATGAGTTAAGTTAAAGATGTTTCTTAGCCACTCTCATTGCCCACAGTTACTCTTCACTCTCCAACTAATAAAGGATGCAACTCAGTGCAGCATCACACCACTACACAGTTTTGTGGGAAGGGTGAGAAGCAAATTGGTTTGAAATGAGTAGTTGTAAAACATAGTTGTATAACAGAAGAATGAATTATTTCAGAATAATTTTATTTACTCTTCACAAACAGTTTTGACATCTGTGAATTGTGTCCACTTTTTGAAACTTATTAACAATTTATTAGCAACCATTTCACTAACCATTTAAAATGTTTCTGGTGCCTTGGAATTGATAGATGTTAATGAACTTTCAATGTGAGTAGCAAGAACTTAAAGATAACTTGCATTTTTGTATCTCAAGCACCTGACACTGAACAGGTAAAAAGTCTTTCAAAACATGGATAAAAAAGCAATTTCCCAAGAAAAGTCTGCACCCACAAATTTCTAATATGCTTAATATTACCCACCTACAATGCTTTACTTGCGTTAATGTACATCATTAAAGTATCAAGCAGAGCAAAAAAAGAGGCAGGTGGACATCTACCTGACATAGTCTCCATTGAGGTCTGTTCTGCGACCAAAGCCAACAGGACAATAACAGTGAAAGAACTGTTGAAAGAAGGAGCTGCATGATAGCCACATCCAACTGCCAGCATTTACACTCCAGTCAGCATCCAAAAGCAGCTCTTCAAACACCTGGAATGACAGAAATAATGTCAGGATAAACAATGGGTTGGGATGTAGTTCTGAATATTTGAAATCTACTTTTTTTGAATGTTCAACAAAATTGAAAATAAAAAGAATAACACATGTAGCCAAAGTTCTGAGGAAGGGTCACCGGACTCGAAACGTTAACTCTGATCTTCACAGATGCTGCCAGACCTGCTGAGCTTTTCCAACAACTTCTGTTTTTGTTCCTGTTTTACAGCACCCGCAGTTCTTTCAGTTTTTCTTTAATATATAACCTGGGCAACAACCTCAATCCTGGCTCAACTGTAGCACTCTGATCAGTGTGTCATGATTGATGTCACTATTGGGGAAATCAGATCCCAGAATATATATAGATTTTTTATATTTAAAATATATATTACACACACACACACACACACACATTTATTTTTATCATGAAAAGAAGCATTACATAAATGGAAAAAAAATTAAATAGATATAGATGTACAATTTTTCTGGATTCAAATAGCTGTAAACTGATGGAATTAGAGAATAGATGAGAATTTGCTGTGCGTAAGACTATTTTCCAATTTTGAATTGTCCTTCCATATCAAATCTTTAAGTTTGACTTAACTGATTCATCCCAGTTATGTGAACCGTGAAGTCTTCTCACATAAATATTCACAAAACTGAAAGCTTGGAGGCTTTCTCAGGTCTTTTACTACTTTGAATGCTACTAACTAAATATTCCTGGTTGTGGATGTATCACAAACTAAACCTTTAAATCAAGATAACAGAGCTTTCCTAGACTGTCCTATACATTTTAGGAGATAATCTATATTTGCTTATGACCTCCAATTAGACCTCCTCCAAAACCTAGACTAAAATCTTTCAATCTGTGGGTTTTCTTCTAAGTTAAAAATCAATCTGACAATAATCTAAATCAAAAGCAAATTAATGCCTTTAAATATTAACAACCTTACCATAAACCGCTACAGTATCTGCAGTCTTCCAGGTATACTCCAGGGACTTTGCAGTCACCTGCTATTTGACCCATACTAGGTTAAGTCATGGTTTCAGAAGATTCTCACCGTATTTTTACAACCTTCACAAAAGTAACCAAATACCCATTTGTCATTAGTTTGAAATCCAAATGCTAAAATTGACCTTTCATCACAAGGGTCAAAAGGCTATTGGTTCAAGTCCAATTCCAGACTCTTAAACAAATAATCAAGACATACTTGAGAGTATTTTCTCACAACTACAATCAAATGGTGCCATCTTTTGGGCAGAATATTAAATTGAGGCTCTGGACATGAAAGATACATTCTATTGGTAGAATAGGCATTTTGGCTAATACTTAGCTCTCAGACAACATTAAAATAGTAATATAGTTTAAAATAGTGAAATAAAATAATCCTAACGGTGTAGCCTTTAATCCTCCATTTGTCACATTTCTGCAGCTACCAACTTTCTCAACTACCACACCACTTCCAGCTTTGATGTCCTTGTTCCTATTAAAACCATTGCTGTCTTCATCCTGGCCACCTTCCTGGTAGGGCTCTCATTACCACGGCTTTAAGTCTGAGGAATGCAGACAAATCTCATGGTGGTCTAAGCAACATGGGCAATGGTGAGATTTATGATAGAATGAGACAAGAATTCCAGTGAGACCTATCTTGATGTCCAGAGTGTCACGCGGCAACTTTTATGCTTTTAATAAGTTGCGTGAGAGCTGCCAGTTAAGGGGAATTATAGTTTGTTAAAAACCCTGCTAATGACCTAACGTACCTCATTAATATTTAGCTTCCTATTTTACCACACACACCAAAAAAGCCAGATGAGAAATTTCAGTATAGAAATCAGAGCAGGCACCTGGTGATTTCAGCTTGCCACTTGCTCAGAAGGATCTCCATGTTGCTTAGGGCCAGACAGCAAGTCAAGGCATGATCCACAATTACAAACTGCATGTATCCTTTGTTCATGGACTCTGGCATTTGCCGTCCCCTCACGAAAATCATGGAACCCCTTGGACAGACATGTAGGCTGCTCAGGAAACAAAGACTTACAGTGCAGAACACACTGGCAACTAGCATTGAAAAGCTGCAGCTAGGGAGGTGAAGTGCTAATGCAACTGGAGATATGTAGAGCCAATTTTCAAGGGGTTGGACATTTCATATTCCCATTGTCTGATTAGGTTGCCTAAGGGAGTGAGTTTGAAGGGTTCGTCCACAGCAACTAAGGGGAAAGTGAGGGTGATGGGGTGGCTGAGGAGCAGGGGAGGGGTGAGAAAGACAGGGGGACTGTTGCCATGGGAAGGAGACTTTGCAAGCTATTCTTCAAGATTGGGGCTGCAGAATAATTGTGAGGGAAGCAAATCATAGAGCATGGATGAGAGGAACCATCTGTCCATGGTCAGGAGCATCCTAGCTTCAACAGGAGTGGGAATGGGTGGGGAAATGGGGTAAAATGGGCAGTTGCATGGTAATATAAATGGATTTGGTGCGGACATGGGAGTTTCAAAACCTATGATGTTTACTGGAAAGGCTACCAGGAAGGGAGTTTGGATGGTTTGAGGGCTCACTGATATGTACAGGTGGAGGCAGGAAGCCACTGATCAAAGAGCACTCATTGTCACCTTCCATCATGCTAGGAATTAAAAGTGAGCAATGGGGCAGAAAATGGCTGCGACCACAGATGAAGTGGTAAGTGACTTGGCCTTAGATGTGTTGTGGGGTGGGGTCGTATAGGGGGGCTACGAAACCCACCTATGAAAGGATAAGTTTAAAAGGGAAACAGCATTACATACAGACCTATGCACTGCACAGGGGTCCCTAATTCCTGATCATCTTGTAGCGACTGTAATGAGGTCAGCCAGGTGGATCTAATAGAATAAGAGTTCCCTGACTGGACCAGATTAACAGCTCCAATTAGGGCGCCCTGGCTGACAGATATAAACAGGATGTTAGAGGTTTTGTTCATTCTGAAAGCTGGATCAGTGTCGAGGATTCTCCACGTGTAAATAAAGGGGGCCTTGGTGACAGGATACCAGGCTCTGTGGAGTTATTTTAGTTTGGGTAAGTATTTCTGGCATCATTTGATCCTGCCAAAGACTGGGCCCAATATGTTGAAAGAATCCAGGCAAATGACATTGGGGCACATGAAAGGCAACGAGCAACTCTCCTGACAGCTTGTGGACTTGCAGCTTTTCCGGTTGTTAGGAGCCTAATTTTCCCTGAGGCATCAGATACTAAAATCTTTCAAGAGTTTATGGATTTAGTTCAGGAATATTATGGCCCCAAGACTCCTCTAATTCTGACCCTCTATCGGTTTTACTCGGCAATTCGAGTACCAGGGAATATTGGCATTTTTGATTAGGTTAAGATAACTGGCAGAGGCATGTGACTTTGGTTTAATCCTTAATGAGATGCTGAGAAGCCATTTCATATATGGGATCAATGATGTAACCATGCGTAAGTGCCTACTGGCTGAAGTCCAACTGGACTTCACACAGGTACCACAACTGGGTTTACCACTGGAAAATGCGATGAGTATAAATTGCAGGGTATTCCAATGGAAGGGGACACCCCTCGCCGGTCCAAATGAGCTTGGGGAACACCACATGAATGAAGGCAATTGCATAGCCTCACTTAAGATATATCCTGAATTGAGGGACTCTAGGTCATCCCACAGCAAAAGCCTCAAAACAAAGCCAACCCTCAGCCAAATGGTTAAAATTTTCTTCAGAATCCGGGCTGGCAAGCCATCATAGTTCCTGCCAGTATGCGGACTCGAGGCAGCAAAAAAGAGTCCGACTAGACCTAAATTGAGTAACAGAACTCATAGGCCAGTATCCAGGAGAGTGTACATCCTGGAAAAGCCACCTATATCTGGTTTGATATAGTTAAATTGTTTAACAACATCCAAATCAGAACCAATCAAAATAAACATCTGGTTAAATGGTCCCCTGGTTCTAATGGAGTTTGACATCAGTGTGGCCATTTCAGTGATCACAGAACCAGTATTTAACAAAATTCATTCTGGATTCCAATGGCTAAGTCAACTAGATTGACAACCTGTACCGGGGAACCTTCACATATTAAAAATACAACTTCAGTTCTGGTCTCTTATGAGAAGCAGCTGGTTTAGTTACCATTGAATGTAATAAAAGGCTTGGGCCCAGCTTGATGGGGAAAAACTGGATCAACATTTTTCAGTTGATATTTCTGAGTGAAGTTCCAATTAAATACCCATAGGTTTTTCAGGAAGGTCCAGGAACTATCGAAAGAGCCAAGGTCACCTTGCATGTTGAGCAGGGAGCAGTTCCATGATTCTTCAAGGCCTGCCCAGTGCCATTTGCCTTATGGGCGAAAGCAGAGGCAAAAATAAGAAGGCTGGAAAGTGAGGAATCATCAAACCAGTCCAGGTGGCAGAATAGGCAGTAGTTGTACCCATTTCGTTGGTTTACCTTTGTGGGAATTTTAAACAAATGGTAAACCGCATTTCGCAGCTGGAAAAATACCCAATCCCTCACGTAGAAGATTTATACGCAAAGCAGGCAGGGGCCATGTGTACTTGCAATTGTGGTTCGATGAAGATTTCCCAGAAGTATGCTACAATTAATACCCAAAAGGGTTTGTACCAATATACGAGATTGCCATTTGGGATACTGTCAGCCTATGTCAGAAACGCTAATGCTGGACACAAGACTCCACTAAGTGGAGAAAGAGGTCACTTCAGGGGACGCAGTTTGGTGTAGGAACCATGGGAATGGCCCTCCATGGGTAAGAGGCACGGTCCATGCAAGGTCAGGTCCAGTGATGTATAAAGTTTGGGTAAGTGAAATGGACCTGAAGAAGCACATGGACCATACAAAAGCTGCAGACAGTGCACAAGCTAAAATGTGCCTGGCTCCTCGACTGCCTTTCTGATTTTTCCTGAACCTGTTGGTTCGCCCTCTCTGTCAAGCATTGAAGATACCTCGGAATTGAGAAGTACACAGCAGAATGTCGCCACCTCATGCCTTTGCTGCCTAAAGAGGAGAATGATCCGGGCACAGGTGGTGAGCTACTTTGTGACACACACCACCCATATCAGAGGCAGAGATGGAGAAACCTTACCCAATGCTAAATCGGAGGAGCTACAAAAGTAAAACTGACCTATGTTATTGGCTCGGTGGGGGTGAGGGGGAATGTAGTGATTACAACGAGGTCACCCAGATGGACATCATAGAATATCAGTTCTCTGACTGGACCAGATTAACAGCCCCAATGAGGGAGTCTTGGCTGATGACAAGAATAGGATTGTCAGACATCCAATTCACTGAGAGCTAGCTTTGAGGAAGCTGGATCAGAGTCAAGGACTCTCCCAGTGTAAAAAGGGTGACTTGGTGGATGGAATACCAGTGTTTCTGGAGTTATTTCAGCAGCTAGTGATCCTTTGGATGTGGATGCTGGTGGGATGATAGGTGACAACAAAAGAAACACTATCGCTGTCGTGGGAGGGAAGAGACAGCGTGAGGACTGAAGTATGGAAGATGGGTTGGACACAGCTGAGGGCCCCGTTAACTTCAGCAGTGGAGAATCCTTGGTTGAGGCAAAAGGTGGACATTTTGAAGGCCCTCTTGTTGAGCTATGCGTCTTTGGAACAGATGCGACAGAAACAGAGGAATTGGTAAACAGAATACAGCCTTTACAGGAAGCAGGGTGTGGAGATGTATAGTCAAGATAACTGGGAAACGGTGGGTTTGTAGTGGATATTAGTGATCAACCTATCCCCAGAAGCTGCAACAAACGATGTTGAGGAAGGGAGGAGTCAGAGATAGACCAGGTGAAGGGGAGAGCAGGGTGGAAATTGGAAGCAAAATGGATAAATGTTTCCAATTTTGGATGAGAGAGATGCAACACTGATCATATTTTGATGTACCGGAGAAAAAGGTGTGGGTGGGTGCCTGAGTAGAACTGGAACATGGTATGTTCCGAGTACCCTACAAAGAGATCGGTATTACCAGGCCCCACGTGTGGTCATGGCTTAGAGGCAGAGGCTGGGGTGGTGAAAATAACTCAGTGGGGCAGAGGACACCATTCTCCAACCCTCACAGTCCATTTCTACCTCCTTCCCTAAATTCACAAACTGGACTGTCTGGCAAACTCATTGTTTCTGCCTGCTCCTGCTCTATAGAACTCATCTCTTCCTACCTAGACTAGATTTTTTCTCTCCTTGTCCAGTCCCTTCCTACTTACAGCCATGATTGTTCTGACAATTTGCATCTGTTTCAGAATTTCCAGTTCACAGGCAACAGCCATCTCCTCTTTACCATGGATGTGCAATTCCTTTACATATCATCTTCCATCAGGATGGTCTCAGGGCTCTCCACTTCTTCGTGGAAAGTGTCCCCACCCATTACCACCCTCCTCTGCCTGCTGAATTCATCCTCACTTTGAACAACAACTTCAATAATTCCTCCCAATTTCTTCAGGTCAAAGTGGTGGATGCCACCACCCAACACATAATCCCTTCTCCTCGCTTGTCAGCCTTCCACAGGGACCGTTCCCTCCAGGACACTTTGATGTCCACTCCTTATCCACTCATGAGTGCAATCACAGAAGGTGTAACACCTGCCAATTTACTTCCTCTCTCCTCACTATCCAAGGCCCCAGACACACCTTTCTGGTGACGCAGCAAAATCTACCCGTACTTCATTCAATCTAGTCTACTGTATTGACTGCTCACAATTGGTTTCTTCCAGATTGGGCGACTGAATAGCAGAACACCTACATTCTGTCTGCAAAAATGTCCCTGAGCTTCCTGTTGCCTGCCACTTCAACACTCCACTGTGTTCCCTCTCCAACATCTGTCTCCGGCTTGCTGTGCTGCTCCGGCAAAGGACAGCACAAGGTGGAAGAACAGTACCTCATTTTCCGCTTGGGAACTCTGCAGCCTTCTGAATTCATTATCAAGTTCAACAATTTTAGGGCTTGAGCACCATCTCCCATATCCTTACCCCAGCCACTACACACCTGTACTTGTCAACACATAGGCTGCTACCACAAACAATTCATTGTCAGCCACTAATGGTCCCCATTAGCAGATATTCATTCTCCCAGGATGACCTTAACCCATTTTTTTTTGTCCGCCCAAGTGCCACCTATTGTTTACACCTACCCCTCCCACACCTGATCTTTAGCATATATACCAACTTTTACCTGGCTGCAGTCATTTCTGAGGAACGGTCACTGGACCCTAAGTGTTAACTGATTTCACTTTACAGATGCTACCAGACCTGTTGCAATTTTCCAGCAATTTCTGTTTTTGTTTCTGATTTCCAGCATCTGCAGTTCTTTCAGTTTTTTTATCCTAAAGGACATTTTTTTTTGGATCTCTGGCTGTGTTGCATTAGCTCACATAAATGTAAGGGTGCTTCAAATGGTTGGGACAGTACAAGTATCCTGCCGAGTTGGCATACACTCAACACAATTACAGACTATTACTGATAGTAGGAACTGCAGATGCTGGAAAATCTGAGATAACAAGGTGTAGAGCTGGATGAACACAGCAGGCCAAGCAGCATCATAGGAGCAGGAAGGCTGACGTTTCGGGCCTAGACC
>NC_063356.1:42554192-42597199 GCF_021869965.1 Rhincodon typus | reverse complement strand
AAGGGTCTAGGCCCGAAACGTCAGCCTTCCTGCTCCTATGATGCTGCTTGGCCTGCTGTGTTCATCCAGCTCTACACCTTGTTATTACAGACTATGCTGTTATTTGAAGGTTTAAACACAAGGCAAAAAATACTTGAATGAAATATTCTTAATTCAGTATCCCCATACAAACAAACGTCTGTCAACTCGTCAGGAAATCTTAACTTCAGAAAGTGTCCATTTAAAACTATGTAAGGCAAATTTCCAGTGTAACTTGATGATAAAATTTGAGATACAGTAAACAATTGGAGGACCAAAGGAATCTGCAAATGGATATGAACCAGATGATGTACTGGACTAGATGTGGCAGGTAGAATTCAATACCAGTATGTTTGAAGTTGCTTGTACAGATCTTTTTTTCCATGGCACAAACTGAATGTTGTGTTTTACAGCTAAAATGTTTAAGATAAAATATTACTTGTACTGATGAATATATAAAATCATAGTGCAATTGCAGTTGAGTATTGTGTCCAGTTTTCAGTCCCACAACACAGGAAGATTGTTGAAGTAGTGGAAGTGCTACAACATCAGCTATATAGATGGTGCCTTTAATACAGCAATGTGACCTAAAATGCTTCATAGGAGTATTACAAGATAAAGTATGAAACCTAGGTATTTCGCGTTTTATGCGGCTGAGAGCGCTCAAAGCTAGGACACCCCCTAAAACGTAAGACAGTAAAATGAGGCCATGGTGTTAACAGGTAGTTCTGGAACTTGGTGCCATGTGAACTGAAGATGCAGCTACCAATGGTGGAATTATTAGAATTGGAGATGGTTAAGAGGCCAAACTTAGATGAGCACAGAATGACTTGGAAGGTTGTGGAGGTAGGAGATTGGAGAGATTTGAAATTTGAGGTTAAGAATTTCACTAAACAAGAAACAAAAAGAACTGCAGATGCTGGAAATCAGAAACAAAAACAGAAATTGCTGGGAAAAAAAAAATCAGCAGATCCAGCAGTATCTGTGGAGAGAAAGCAGAGCCAACATTTCAGGTCTAGTGACCCTTCTTCAGAACTGTTTGTAGCCCGGAAAAGGGTGGTATATATGCTAAAGATCAGGTGGGAGAGGACCGGGGAGTAACTGATAGGAGGAGATGGAGCCAGATAGAGAGAGAGCCCTTACAGCTCTTCTTTAGGATAAAACGGGTTGAAGGTGGGGAATAACTGGATCAGGATTGGACAGCCATAATTCAGACCCATTTTAAATTCATTTGTTCGGTCCTTATTTTCATCTAATCCATTAAATTTGTTAGTACAGTTATACAGAAAAACCCAGAACAGTTTTGGAAGCAAGATGATCCTACTCTGCAGTGTTGAAATAGCTGGAAGATTTCAAGCATAGTGCTACAGCACCACCAACAGGAAAGTGTAATTATAGTTAGGCTTTGAAAGACAGACAGTTTCTCTAATAAATATAGAAAATAGGAAGGAAGGTTAATAGAAAAATAGGTGTAACATTCCTAATAGATAATACAGATTGTATCTTTCTTTGTTGGAAACCTCTGGTATATAGAACTAGGAGGGAGTCACTTAGCTTGTGATAGATCTTTTGAAAGGAGCTATCCTATTATGAAGACATCCCAGATTTCTCCTCATAATCCTGAAAATTTGTTGTTATGTATTTGTCCAATTGCCTTTAAAAATTCGTATGGAACCTGATTCCACCACCTATTTTTGTAAGCTCTTTTAGTTTTATGCTGTCCTTTATCTCTTTCATTGTCCATGGCTTTTTTTTGGTGAAGTGGAACTTTACCCTCAGGTGTATAAACTTGTTTCGTATTATTTTAAATGTTTCTTTAAACATCTTTTACTGTTTTTCAGTTGTTTTACCCATTAGCAGATTTTCCCAGATTATTGTAGATAGCATGTGTTTTATCTCATTAAAGTTGGCCTTACCTAAATCTAAAACTCTAGCAGCTGATCATGCTTTTGATAATCAAACACTACATTGAACTTGATCATGATATGGTCACTATTTGATTAACGATCATGCACTAATTAAATGTGGCTCATTGCTAAATCTAATATTGCTTGTCCCCTTGTTGCATCCAGGACATATTGTTTTCAGAAACTGTCCTGGACGCAGTCCAGAAAAACACTACTTTTCTGATAGGTGCTTGTCTGCCTCTCACAATCTATGTTAACATTAAAATCAGTAATACCACTCTGGCTTTGCTCTGCCTAATTTCTGCATTTATACAAATCTAGCATTTCAGAGCTGCCACTAGGCATCTATACACAATACCTATCAGTTTTAGATCCTTTAGTGTTCTTCATAGATACTGTCAGCATGCCTCCTCAGCTTTGTCCATGGTGGATACTTGGTGAGGTAGCATAGGGAGGGAAGAGCGAAGAGTGGCAGTTGAATTGGTATAAGGGCCATATGGTAACACAGTGTATGAGGGGCTATGGATATGGAAGAAAGGCATAGGGTGGAAGTGAAAATGCATGTGGGTAGTGAGGGAAAGTGAATATGAGGAATGTTTTGTGCTTCAATCTCTATTTTATTAACTTCGACAACTGTGCCAGAGCCCCTATGGAGGCTTTCCTCTTAGCCCACCTCAAGAACTAGCAACCTTAGCAAAAATCTAAGTTGTTTGATCTGACTCCCAATCGAGCTTGCCTCCCCAGGCTGAAGATCAGAAATGCGGGCATCCGCTTTTTAAAAGGTTGGATTTGCAGAACTGGGAATTCTCCTGCCTCTGCACGTCCGGCTACAGGATGAAAATTAGGGCCGACTTCTAGATTTCTACTTCTAATTTGCACCTGCAATGACCAAAGTTCAATCCATGTATTGAAACAAGAACAACAATGATCACACTGCATACTTCCTTCCCAACCCCCAGTCAGAAATGATCTATTCATCATTACTATATGCCTGAAATACCTTCATTCCTTCTTCCCAACTGATCCACAGGTCTCCTCGGGTTAGGAAACATGCTACAGCATGTCGGGCTAGATGATGGATCCAACCTTCCTGACGCAGCTGAGTCATAATAGCATCAATCCATGGATAGCCAGTTTTCCCCTCTGCCCACTTAGCTAGTGAAACAGGATTTTTGTCCCAAGGTATGCGCACACAAATTGGATTTCCCTCCATTTTGTCAAAGCATGGGTTATTTGTTGCTGCTGTGTAGAAAAACTCACGCCACAGAAGCTGGCCATAGAGAGACAGTGGTGGTGAATCCGTTTTCTTTATCTGGAAGTAAAAAAACCAAAACAAACCATTTTATTTATCAGACAATATCAATTAATGGCTAAACTGAAAAAAGGGACAGTTTTAAAATAATTTAAAATGGAGTGGGCAACACAAAGAAGCATTCGGAAGGAGATGCAAAGTAATCAAAGGAAGATATTGACAAACATAATTAGAATAAACAATACCAATAACTCAAATAAATGGTGGAGGAAATGTGAGAGACTAAGATGTGGTTGAAGTACATGTGTATAAAAGTATAGGGATCCGTAAATAAGGTTGATGACCTACAGGTGCAAATAGTCAAATGGTATTATGATATCATATCAATAATGTAGACCTATTTGAAACAAGATGCAGAATGGGAATTTAACATTCCTTGCTCCAGGGTTCAAAAGAGGTGGTAATACACACCTGGGTGTATATTACGAGCAAAGTTGTAGGAAGGAGACAAGTGTCCAGGCAATATACCAATGAAAATGCAAGTTCTACCGTGTAGGAGAGAATTCAATTATTCTAATCAGATTGGGGTTAAAAACAGGCTTAAAATATTTCCTGAAATAAGAAAGAAAAAGGATTTCTAGATCAGTTTGTTTAGAAACAAGGAAGGAAGTGGTACTGGATCGAATTCTGAGAAATAAAGAGTATGTGCACAGTGATCACAACATTATTCAGTTTAGCACAGAGTTGTAATGAAATATGACCATCTCTAACAAAAGAAGATTTAACCTTTACGCTACCATTATTGAATCCCCCAGCATTGATCAGATATGGAACTGGACTAGCTTTATAAATTCTATGGCAACAACAGCAGGTCAGAGGCTAGAAATCTCACAGCATGCTACTTAACTTCTGACTGCCCAAAGTCTGTCCACCATCTACAAGATACAAGTCAGGAGTATGATGGAATACTGCTGCTCCAATACAAGAAACTTTGACATCATCCAGTACAAAGTAGCCTAACTGATGGGCACCATATCCGTAAACATTTATTCCCTCCATCACTGACTCTCAATAGTAACAGTATGTACCATCTACAATTTGCACTGCAGAAATTCACCAAGACTCTTTATACAGCACCTTCCAAACCCACAACAAACACGATCTACAGGACAAGGGCAGCATATACGTGGGAGTTCAACATCCACCAAGTTACTTGCCTTCTTCACTTGAAAATACATTACCGCTCCTTCAGTGTCACTGGGTCAAAATCCTGGAACTCCCTCCCTAATGTCATTGTGGGTATGCCTACACCAAAAATGAACTGCGGTGGTTCAAAAAAAGCAGTTGACTACCACCTTCGCAAGGCAACTAGGGATGGGCAATATCCATGAATTGATAAAAGGAAATAGAATCCATACAGTGTGGAAACAGGCTATTTGGCCCAACAAATCCACATCAACCCTGCAAGGAGCATCCCACCCAGACACATCCCCCTACTCATTCTCTGTAACCCTACATTTTCCAAGGCTAACGCACCCAACCTACACATCCCTGAACACTATAGGCAATTTAGCATGGCCAACCCACCAAACTTGCATATCTTTGGACTGTGGAAAGAAACCTGAGCACCCAACAGAAACCCAGGGAGAATGTGCAAACTCCAGCAGACAGTTGCCTAAGGGTGGAAATGAACCACAGTCCCTGGTGCTGAGGCAGAAGTGGGCACCATGGTCAGCATGGACCGGTTTGGTCCAAAAGTCCTATTTCCATGCTGTATTACTCTATGACTCTAAGTGCTAACCATTGAGCTACCGTGCCCCCCTGAAATGGAAACCTTTGTTAAAGCTAAGAGGCATTGTGTATAAAAGTAGTAAATTCAGACTAAAATTTGATTTTGAGAAATGATGAGGTCATAGCAGGCGTACAGAAAAGGGGGAAAAGGGGATTTGAGAGTGGTGTCAAAATTCTGAAGAGTTTTGATGCATGCAGTTGTTTGTTTGCTTGCCAAACCGGTTGTTCACTGATGCGCAGAAGTTTCGTTACCGTTCTAGGCAACATCATCAGTGCGACCTCAAATCGAAGCGTTGGTGTTCTGCTCTGTTCTGAATTTATATGATCTTCTGATGTGGTGGGTCTTGTTACTTCCGGTTCTGTTTTTTCAGCAGCAGTCTGTATACAGGGTCTATTTCTACGTGTTTGTTAATGGAATCCCATGTTGAAAACCAGGCCCTTGCATGTCTGTTGTTCGCTTGTCCCAGTATAGTCACTTCATCCCAGTCGAACTGATGGCCTTCACTGTCTGTTTGTATTGAGACAAGTGAATATTGGTTGTGTCTTTTTACTGAGAGCTGGTGTTTGTGTATCCTGGTCATCAGTTTACACACACACACACACACACACACACAGCTGCTGAAAAACAGAACCAGAAGTGACAAGACCCACCACACCAGAGGATTATATAAATTCGGAACAGAGGAGAATACCAATGCTTCAAATAGAGGTCACACTGGTGATGTTGCCTAGAATGGTAACAAAATGCCTGCACTCCACAGAACAACTGGCTCGTTGAGCAAACGAACAGCCACATCACAACCCGAGCTACAAATTTTTGCAAAGACCTTAAAAAGTTTTGATGCATATACAAGGGAAAAAAGATGGTTTCCAGTGGCTCAAGGATCAGTAAATAGAGGACGTAGATTAAATGAACAAAGAACAAGAGGTGACAAAGAAAAATTATTATTCAACTCCAGAAAACCAGCTGAAGAACAGAACTGGAGCCAGTCTGTACCGAGTTAAAATAGCAGGAAGGGCGAGCAAGTTCAGAGACTTAAGCGGCACAGAGAGGGGCAGACCCAGCAAGTCAAAACGGTGTGGAGACATGGACCCAGAATATTAAAACAATGCAGAGAGATGGGACCAGGTGTTTTAAAACAGCAGGGTGGTGGATCCAGGAAGGGAGCTGAGGGAGGAGCTCATCATAAACAGGGTGAGAAAACAGTGACATCATGGGAAAACCACAAGTCTATTGGTTGGTAAGGAACGGTTGCTCAATGGGTAGCACAGCCTTGGGTGACTGTCAGTGTGAAATTTGCACATTCTCCTCATGGATTTCCACTGGTGGCTCCAGTTTTCTCACAGTCCAAAGATCTGGAGGTTGGTGGATTGGCCATCCTAAATTGCCCTTCAGTGTCCAGGGATGTGCAGGTTGGGTGGATTAGCTATGTTAAATGCAGGCTTGCAAGGATAGGTTGGGGGCTTGAATCTGGTTGGGATGCTGTCCACAGGGTTGGTGTGGACTCAATGAGCCAAATTTCCTCTTTCCATACTGTAGGGATTCAATATGAATCTGCTAATTTGAATGCATATTCTAACTGGCCAGTTCTGATGAAGGGTGTCAACCTGCAATGTCGACTTTCCTGCTCCTCTGATGCTGCCTGACCTGTTGTGTTCTTCCAGTTCCACACTGTATGGGCTAAAAGATGCTGGGCCAGGTGACATGCTGTACCTGCATGGTGTGAGAACTCGTGAACCTAACTGTGGTTCACTGAGTACATCTGTAGGAAATATTGGTTGTTCTCTGGTTGAGAATTGATGAGCTCGAGTCTGTGCTTTGAACACTGTGATACATTAGGGAGGGGGAAAGTTATCTGAACATTGGTGTCTTAGGAGACAGTCACACCCCTGATATTAACTCCCCTAAATCTGGTCAGTGGTCAGGATCAGGAGGATGTGACTATCAGTGAGGGAATATGAGCAACTGAGAGCTAAATTAAAAGCAGAACCAAAAGGATAATGACCTCTAATCACTAGCCAAGCCACTAGTTAATTGCCACAGGGTCAATCAGATTAAAGAGGTAAAGGCAGAGCTGCAATATTGTTATGGGAGAAGTGGGTCCAAGTTCATGGGACATTGGTACCAGTAATGGGGAAAGAGGGAGCTGATCTGATGGGAGCAGGGGCAGGGGTAGGGAGGAAGGTAGGCAGAAAAGGTAGAAGGAAGAA
Organism: Rhincodon typus; assembly: GCF_021869965.1. Taxonomy (NCBI): domain Eukaryota; kingdom Metazoa; phylum Chordata; class Chondrichthyes; order Orectolobiformes; family Rhincodontidae; genus Rhincodon; species Rhincodon typus. The sequence continues at coordinate 42,590,020 of NC_063356.1, read as the reverse complement.
GAGGAGAAGATTCAATTGCATGGAAAATTAAAATTAAATGTTAAAGGACAAGGTAAGAATGCAAGTCAGTGATGGGGCTTTCATTTTCCAAGAACAAAAATGTATGAAATGTCATATTGCATCAAAAAAGCATAAAATTATTGAGAAATTTGATAATAGAAAAAAACTTAAAGGTTTTGTATCTGAATGCATGAAACATTGAATAAAATTGAGTTAACACTCCAAATACAGATGGATGAGTATGATTTGGTTCTGATTACTGAGACGTGTTGCAGAGAGACCAGGTTTAGGAATTGAATATCTAAGAGTACCCAGTGTTTCAGAAGGATAGGCGAGATGGAAAAAGAGGTGGCATAACTTTTTTATTGAAGGATAAGACTGGAGTTGTAGTGAGAAAATGATGTAGTCTTTGTGTTGAATCTCAGGAGTTGGGAGAGATATTAAATGAATATTCTGTGTCAGTTTTTACTGTTGAGAAAGAAATGGAGGCTAGAGAACTCGGGGAAATTAATATTGATGTTTTAAAAACAGTTCACATTACAGAAGAGGAAATGCTGGGAGGTCTTAGGAAACAAAGGTAGTTAAATCTCTAGGACCTGATCAAGTGCATCCCAGGATGTTGTGGGAAGTTAGGGAGGAAACTGCCAGGCTCCAAGCAAAAATAATTGTATCATCTATGGATGATGTTCTGGAGGATGGCTAATGTTTAAGAAAGACTGTAAGAAGAAGCCTGGAAACTGGAGATCTGACAGTCTGACATTGGTGGTGGGTAAGTTGTTGGAGGTGATTCTGAAAGATAGGATTTACATGCATTTAGACAGCAAGAATTGATTAGGGGTAGTCAGCATGGTTTTGTGCAAGGAAAATTGTGTCTCACAAACTTGATTGGTTACTTCATTAAAAAAAACTCAAAAAGATTGATGAGGGCACAGCAGCATATGTTGTTTACTTGGACTTCAGTAAGGCCTTTGACAAGGTTCCACATGATAGGCTAATTACTAAAGTTAGATCACATGGGATTCAGGGTGAGCTTGCCAATTGGATACAAAATTGACTTTATGGTAGGAGACAGAGGGTAGTGGTGGATGAGAATATAAGTAGTATGGTTAGTAAGTTGCAGATGATACCAAAACTGGTGGCATAGTGGACAGTGAAGAGGGTTATCTAAGATTACAGCAAGATCTTGATCAATTGGGGCAATGGCTCAGGACTGGCAGGTGGAGTTTAATTTGGATGAATGTGAGGTATTGAATTTTGGTAATACGAACAAGGACAGGACTTATACAATTAATGGTAGGGCTCTGCGTAGTGTTGCAGAAGAGACAGACCTCGGGGTTCAGGTACATAATTCTTTGAAATTTGCACCACAAGTAGACAGGGTGGTTCAGAAGGCATTTAGCACGCTTGCCTTCAGTGCTCAGACTTTTGAGTACAGGAGTTACATTGCCATGTTGAGGTTGTACAGGATGTTGGTGAGGCCTCTTCTGCAGTACTGTGTGCAGTTCTGGTCCTACTGTTATAGGAAGGATATTATTAAACTGGAGAGAGTTCAGAAAAGATTTACCAGGATGTTGTCAGGAATTGAGGGTTTGAGATATTAAAAAAAGACTCGAAAGGCTGGGATGTTTTTCACTGGACGGTAGGAGGTAGAGGGGTGACCTTATAGAGGTTTATAAAATCATGAGGGGCATAGATAAGGTGAATAGCAAAGATCATTTCCATAGGGTGGAGAAGTTCAAAACTACGGGGCATATTTTTAAACGTGACAGAGGAGAAAGATTTAAAGGGCAACTTTTTTTTTAATAAAACAGTGGTTAGTATGTGGAATGATCCGGCAGAGAAAGTGATGGATGCAGGTACAGTTGCAATGTTTAAAAGAAATTTGGATACGTTCATGAATAGGAAAGGTTGGAGGGATATGGGCCAAGCAGAGGCAGGCAGGACTAGTTCAGGTGGGAACATAGTCGGCGTGGACTGGTTGGATTGAAGGTTCAGTTTCCATGTTATATGACTCTTATGTCTCTATAACTACAAAGTGTTAGGTGAGACCACAACAGGAATATTGCATAAAGTTTTGGTCCCCTTGAGGTGGAATGTAGTTACATTAGAGGCAGTTTAGAGGAGGTTCATTAGATTGATACCAAAACAAAAATTGCTGGAGAAACTCAAAAGGGCTGGCAGCATTTGTGGGCAGAAAGCAGAGTTAATGTTGCAAGTTTGGTGACTTTTCAATGGAACTGTTCTAAAGAGGAGTCACTGGACTAAAAAGGTGTTAACTCTGCTTTCTGTGTACATGATTAGTAAGTTTGCAGATGACAGTAAAATAGGTGGTATTGTGGACAGTGAGGAAGGTTATCAGAAATTGCAGTAGGATCTTGATCAGCTGGGGAAGTGGGCCGAGAAATGGCAAATGGAGTTTAATATAGATAAGTGTGAGGTGTTGTATTTTGGAGAGTCACGCTGAATGGTGGGGCCTTAAGGAGGGTAGTGGAACATAGGGACCTTGGAGTTCTGGTGCATGGTTCTTTGAAAGTGGAATCACAGGTAGACAGGGCAGTGAAGATGGCTTTTGGCACACTGGCATTCAGTCAGGGCACTGAGTACAGAAATTGGGAAGTTAAGTTGCAGTTGTACAGGACATTGGTGAGACTACGCTTGGAATATTGTGCTCAGTTTTGGTCACCTTGCTATAGGAAGGATGTTATTAAACTGGAAAGAATGCAGAGGAGATTTACGAGAATGTTGCCAGGACTCAAGGGACTGAGTTATAGGGAGAGGTTGGACAAGCTAGGGTTTTTTTCTTTAGAGTGTAGGAGACTGGGGAGGGATCTTACAGAAATGTATAAGATCATGATTGGCATGGGTTGTCTTTTTCCCAGGGTTGTGGAATCAAGGACTAGAGGGCATCTGTTTAAGGTAAGAGGGGAAAGAATACATGGGAACCTGAGGGGCATCTTTTTTTTTTAAAAACACAGAGGGTGGTATGCATATGGAATGAGCTGCCAGTGGAGCTGGTCAAGGCAGGTACATTAATAACATTTAAAAGGCATTTGGACAAATACGTGGATAGGAAAGCTTTAGAAGGATCTGGGCCAAGTGCAGGGAAATGGGGTTAACGTGGATGGACATTTTGATTGGCATGGAATAGTTTGGGCCAAAGGGCTTGTCTCCGTGCTGTAGGACGCTATGGCTCTATGACCTGCTGAGTTTCTCCACCAATTTCAGTTTTTGTTTCAGATCTTCAGCATCTGCTGTTCTTTATCTTATGATATTCACTCGATTGATTCCAGAGGAGAGGGGTTTGTCTTATAAGGGAGATTCAACAGTTTACGCGTAGAAGAATGAGAGAAGATCTAATGAAGGCATATCAAACGCCAAAGGGGATTGATAAGTTAGTCACAGAGAATGTTTCCTGTAGTGGGGCAATCTAGTACAAGGTTAGAATAAAGGGTAGTGGATTTAAAACAGATATGGGGAGAAATTGCTTCTCTCAAAAGGAATGTGAAACTGTGGAATTCACTACCCCAGAGTACAGTGGATGCTGGGATATTGAATAAATTTAAGGAGGTGCTAGATACATTTTTAAATTGATCAGTTTGAAGGGTCATAGAAAGACAAGAAAGTGGGAGTGGTGGCTGAGATGAGATCAGCCATGATGGTCTTGAATGGCTGAAAGGGCTTGAGGGGCTGAATTGCCTACTTTTCCTACTTCTTGTATAAACACGTATATATTTCCTGATAGAGAAATGCCTCAAAAGATATCCATCTTTTAATCCCAACAAATAATTTTAGTCAGTGTCTTTACATAGGATTCAAGTGAATCTGCAGTAATGTCCACCAATTGCAAAGTGGTGGATGAGATTCAATAATAATAATGTAGGCCTTGGAAGGGTAGACAATGAGAAGGAGGTGGCACAGACACAATGTGCTGAATGGCCTCATTATGTGCTGTCATTTTATAATTTGACGGTAAAAACTGTGACCTAAAATTGCAAAGTTCCCTGCACAAAAATGGTGTGATGAATTCCAGCCATGGTACACTGCAAGGATAAAAATTAAAATAAAAATCTTCCTGTTCATACTACCGATAGAGTATACAACGAGCAACCAGATTTTTAACAGTTGATACATCATTTGGGCAGCAACTTTGAGCCAACACAAATAAAAACACAATAAATAAATCAGTCACTTGCTTAGTAGTTTCATTTTTTGATATTGAACATCACAATTAGAAATCTTAGCATTTGTCACAAACAGCAAAATAAAAATACTTACACTGCAACATTTTCCACCTCTCCCAAACGAGCTTATATGCTTCTTTGAGATGTCAGAAATACATTATCTTTCTTAATGAAAAGCATCAGTTTAGCAAGAGTCTCAAAACAGAGAAATTCTTTTTATTGTTTCATCAGTACTAGACAGTAAAAATAATTCATTTCTGAAAAACTCACTCTTTTATATAATTCTGTTAGCTTGAAGTAGAAGAGTCGACAGGACAGGCAGCCAAATCGAAGGTAGGGACTGAGGCCTGTGGGACTTGCCAGTAGTGATAAGGCATTCATTCTGGGCTTTTCAAAATTAGCTACCCATGCCTACAGAAAAATAAAGTGATAAACTGTCACATTGTACAGATTAAGTGTCTATTCTGAAGAGCTCCAACCTCTGCTAACACCACTAGGCACTCACAAGGTGACCTACTCATTTTGACATGTTTTTTGAAAAGCTTTCTGCTTTTTGGCTGGAATTGTTCTGAAACTACTTGGCTAATCCAAGTAGAGTTTTGGAGGTTGAAAAAAATCAGAGTATAAAGATTTAAAAGGTCAGAAATCATATGACACCAGGTTATAGACCAACAGGTTTATTTGAAAATACAACCTTTCAGAGCGGAGCCCCTTTGTCAGGTGAAGTGAGAAAGAAGCACACAGAACACAGAATTTGTAAGTAAAAGATCAAAGGGTCACACAACTGATGACGATGTATTAAACAAACCTAAGTTCCTGTTTATTCTTTAATCAGTTAGAAGGCTTCAATTGTAATTATAAATTGTGTTCTGTTTGCTTCTTTTTCACTTCACCTGAAGGGGATAGGCTCTGAAAGCTTGTGTTTTCAAATAAACCTGTCGGACTATAACCTGGTGTTATGTGATTTCTGACCTTGTCCACCCCAGTCTCATACCAGCACCTCCACATCAAAGATTTAAAAGGCTTTTCACTTGCCTTTCTTTCCAAATGTCTCTCCAGACGAGTTAAAGCCTCAGTTTCTCCACCTGGCCACACAGCAGAAGGCAGACCTTCGGTATCAAAGCCTAGTCAGACAGATGGTCAGGCATCAATGCAGTTGGACAAGTATCCAGGATTCAACTTGTGGCTAAATAATTAATTTGGTTTTGGCTTTTATGATTGGACAAACACATTATTCAATTACTATATTCAATACCTCATTAAGCAGTTATTAAAAATTAAAACAGTTGCCTTTTTGTTCTGCACAGATGTTTACTATTTTAGAGATAGTCTGGATGTCTCCCACATCTCCCGCACCTCATCCCTCACACCCCGTCCACGCAATAAAAACCAAAAAAGAATCCCCCTTGTCCTCACGTACCACCCCACCAACCTCCGGATCCAACGCATCATCCTCCGACACTTCCGCCATCTGCAATCCGACCCCACCACCAAAGACATCTTTCCCTCCCCACCTTTATCTGCTTTCCGGAGGGACAACTCTCTCCGTGACTCCCTTGTCCGCTCCACACTCCCCTCCAGCTCCACCACACCCGGCACTTTTCCCTGCAACCGCAGGAAGTGCTACACCTGCCCCCATACCTCCTCCCTCACCCCCATCCCAGGCCCCAAGAAGACTTTCCACATCAAGCAGATGTTCACCTGCACATCTGCCAATGTGGTATACTGCATCCGCTGTACCCGGTGTGGCTTCCTCTACATCGGGGAAACCAAGCGGAGACTCGGGGACCGCTTTGCAGAACACTTACGCTCGGTTCGCAACAAACAACTGCACCTCCCAGTCGCGAACCATTTCAACTCCCCCTCCCATTCCTCAGACGACATGTCCATCCTGGGCCTCCTGCAGTGCCACAACGATGCCACCCGAAGGTTGCAGGAACAGCAACTCATATTCCGCTTGGGAACCCTGCAGCCCAATGGTATCAATGTGGATTTCACAAGTTTCAAAATCTCCCCTCCCCCCACCGCATCCCAAAACCAGTCCAACTCGTCCCTGCCTCCCTAACCTGTTCTTCCTCCCACCTATCCCCTCCTCCCACCTATCCCCTCCTCCCACCTCAAGCCGCACCTCCATCTCCTACCGACCAACCTCATCCCGCCCCCTTGACCTGTCCGTCCTCCCTGGACTGACCTATCCCCTTCCTAACTCCCTACCTACACTCACCTTTCCTGGCCCCATCCCCGCCTCTTCGACCTGTTTGTTTCCTCTCCACCTATCCTCTCCTCTATCCCTCTTCTATCCGCCTCCCACTCTCTCCCTATTTATTTCAAAACCCCCTTCCCCTCCCCCTTTTCTGATGAAGGGTCTAGGCCCGAAACGTCAGCCTCTCTGCTCCTATGATGCTGCTTGGCCTGCTGTGTTCATCCAGCCCTGCACCTTGTTTACTATTTTAGCTTTGTTAAGCTAATAGACAGCAATAGTTCAAAACAAAAGGCTCCAAAGTTAAATGTAGAATCAGTATGCCATTTGATCACTCAAACCTGTTCTCTGCCGTTCAACAAGATCATGGCCAGAGTTCAAATCCTACCTGGTTTTACCTCCGATCCCTTACTACCTATTGGTTAGTGAGACAAACCTATCTGTCTCAGATTTAATACTTAGTGAGGAAGGTTCCTCATTTGTCCCACCATTTGTGTAAGTATGTTGCCTAACTTTGGACCTGAAAAGTCTGGTTTGAATTTTTATGTATGTCCTCTGGTCTTATACTACACAAGTTAAGTAGTTTCTGTCTCTATATTCTGCCTATTCGCTGTAAAAACCATGAAAATGTAAATCAAATCAACCCTTATCTTTCTATTACAGTGAATGCACAACCAGTTTAGCTGATTCCGACTCATAAGTTAACCCTTGCAATCAGTAATTATAAGCTATATCCTGCTATAAACAAAACATGCACCCTGCAGTTTGCTTCCAAAATCTCAATCCTTTACTCCAAGAGTTGTCTGATGTAACATAATTCTTGTATTCTAGTCCTACGGATCACTGGACTAGTAAATTAGAGATCCACGTTAAAGGATACGGATATAAATCCTAACAATGGCAGCTAGTGAAATTTGAAATGACAATTATGGACATAAAGTGAGTTTCATCGTCAAAATTAATAAGACTATTATGGATTGTTGTTAAAAAGTCCTATTTGACTCAGTGATGGTCGTTAGGGAAAGTAAGATCTGCTACCCTTGCTCTGTCTGGCCAACATGCATTTCCAGATCCACAGCACTTTGGTTTTCTCTTAATGGTTTAGCAATTGAGTCAGTTCAAGGCCAACTAGGGATGGGAAACAAATTCTGGTTTTATCAGCAATATCGACACCCCATGAAAGATCTAAAACCCATCACTACATTGCCCTTTTTAATTACGCTTAAGATATTTTAACAATCTACGTACATTTGCATCCTTTCCCTCCCCTACCTGCAAGAAGTTCATTGGACTTCCACTGTTTCCAGCTTTCCACCATTTAGAAAATATTCTGTTTTGCTCCTTTTAGTAAAAATGAATTATCTAATATTTGCCAACATTACACAGAAACCATGAACAAAAAAAACTGGAAGAACTGTGGAGGCTAGAAATCAGAAACAAAAACACAAGTTGCTGGAAAATTTCAGCAGGTCTGGCAGCATCTGGGAGAGAAATCAGAGTTAATGTTTCAGGTCCAGTGACCCTTCAGTTCTGAAGAAGGGTCATTGGACCCAAAACGTTGATTCTGACTTCTCTCCACAGATGCAGCCAGACCTGCTGAAATTTTCCAGCAATTTCTGTTTTTATCGAAACTGAAATCCTGTGCTTGTTTAATTTTTTGAGAAAATTGTTCACAGTGCATGTTCATCGCTGTTCCTAATTATCCTTCAGTAGAATCGCTGTTCCCAATTATACTTAAGCCATTATCATGATCCATTGAGTTCCTTGTGGTGTAGGTACAATTTCAGTACTGTTATGAGTGGGTGTTCCAGACTCTGCCCAGTAACAGTGAACTAATAGTAATAGAAAACAGACACATACTGAGGAGCAGACATCATGGAAGGATTAAAAACCAAAAGAACTGCTATAAATCAGGAACAAAAACAAAGTTGCTAGAAAAGCTCAGCAGGTCTGGCAGCATCTGTGAAGGAAAAAACAGAGTTAACGTTTTGGGTCCGGTGACCCTCAGAACTCAGTTGACTTCCTCAGTTCTGCGAAGGTTCACCGGACCCAAAACGTTAACTCTGTTTTTCCCTTCACAGATGCTGGCAGACCTGCTGAGCTTTTCCAGCAACTTTGTTTTTGTTCCTGGAAGGGTCGTCAGTCAGTTGACAAACTCAGAGCAAGTCTGTGCCACAGCCTTAACATGTTGTGGGTGGGCTAAATTAACTTGATAGATGTTGGCTTATCTGATTGGCCAGCAACTCCAGCTGTACCAGAGCTTGGTGACAGGCACTGCTGGGACAGCAACCGGCCACAGTATGGGAGTCCTACTGGCTGCCAGACCAAGGCAGTAAGGGATAATGGGTGGGAAGATCTGACAACGTTATGAAGGGGAGCAAAGGGTAGGTTTTAAAGTCCCTGTAGGGAGGAAAGATAGGAGATTGTCACCAATGTGCAAAGGACACAATCTGAAGATGACATTCCCCTTCCTTTCCACACTTTGAAAACTTTCAGAACAAAAAAATCTGCTCATTCTCAGGAACCTCAACTGTGTTATAGTGTGGGACGGATAATAAATGGGCAGTTGAGCTTTTAACAAGCAAGGATGAGCTTACTTACAGATGTGGGGAAGGGCTCCTATGGTACAGCGGTAGTACCCTACCTATGGAGTCTCACTTGCTCCAGAGATATGTCACAACATGTGTGAACAGGCTGGTTAAAAGTATCTACATATGGTGGGCAGGCTGCAGATTTGGGCTTCTACCCAACACCTACTGTGGGGTGAGTGGGAAGGTGATGAGCTGGGAACCAGCCAGTGTTCAAAACACATGTGGGTGGTAGACAGCATGGTAGCTGTTAGCAGGGCCAGAGCAAGTGGGGTAGAAATAGGAAGCAACACCACTGAGCCAGAAGCTGCACGAGTTGGGGGATAGGAAGCAAAGGTCTCAACTTTCCTACAGAAGAATATTTTGCTAATTGGGAACAGGAAAACTGATAGTGAATTCCTTGCAAATTAATGCAGAGTCTCTAGATTAAAGCTGAAAGGCTTCAGGAACTATTATACTGGAAGAAAATGGATGTGATAATAGTGATGACTGTCAATTATGTAATTTAACATTAAACAGTTTTAATACATAAATGCAAGTCTTTATGAAATATTATAATTCAAAGAAACTTGCATACTGTCCATGCCTAATGTTCCAGAGTATAGATGCTATAGGAAGGATAGAAGATGGGGTAAGACAGTTGGGGCAATGGCGTTTTTGGTTAAGGATAACATTAAAGTTGCACTAAAGGAGGATATTTCTGGGAGAATGTACAGTGAAGTTATATGGTGGAACTGAGAAATAAGAAAGGATGATCATCTTATTGGGATTGTGCTGGAAGCACCCAAATAGTCAGCGTGAAATTGAGAATCAAATGTGTAAGGAGATCTCAGATATCTATATGAATAATAGGGCTGTAATATTAGGGGATTACAACTTTTCAAATAATAGGCCGGGACCACCATAGTGTTAAGAGCTTGGATGGAGAGGAATTTGTTCAGTGTGCAAAAGAAATTTTTTCTTTGTTCAATAGGTGGATGTGCCTACTAGAGAAGGAGCAAGTCCATACCTTCTCTTGGGAAATAAGGCAGGGCAAATTACTGAGGTGTCAGTGGGGGAAGCACTTTGGGGCAAATGATCATAATTCTATTAGATTTTAAATAGTTATGGAAAAGAATAGAACTGATCTAAAAGTTAAAGTTCTAAACTGAAGGAAGGCCAATTTTGACAGTATAAGATGAGAACATTCAAAAGTCGATTACAAGAGGCCATTCGCGGGTAAAGTGGGAGCCACTCAAAAATGAGACAAAGAGAGTTCAAAGACAGTACGTTCCTGTTAGTGTAAAGGGCAGAGGATGGTAGATGTAGGGAATGCTGGATGACGAGAGAAGTTAAGGCTCTGGTTAAGAAAAAGGAGACACATGTCAGGTATAGACAGCTAGGATCAAGGTGAATCACTAGAGCAGCAGGAGCATACTTAAGAGGGAGATCTGGAGGGCAAAAAAGGGACATGAGATAGCTTTGGCAAATAGGGCTAAGGAGAATCCAAAGAGATTCTACAAGCACATTAAGGGCAAAAGAGTAACTAGGGAGAAAATAGGGCTCTTAAAGATCAACAAGGCTATCTATGTGTGGAACCACAGGAGATGGGTTAGATACTAAATGAATATTTTGCATCAGTATTTACTGTGAAAAAGAACATGGAAGCTAGGGAACTTGGGGAAAATAAATAGTAATGTCTTAAAAAGTGTGCAATTTACAGGAGAAAACATTTAAATGTAGATAAATCCCTGGAACTTGATCAGGTGTATCCTAAAACTTTGTGGGAAACTAGGGAAGAGATTATTGAGATATTAGTATCATCGTCAGCCATGGGTGTGGTGCTGGAAGACTGGAGAGTGGCTAATGTGCTGCCTTTATTTAAGAAAGGTGGTAAGGAAAAGCCAGGGAACTATAGACCGATAAGCATGATGTCAGTAGTTGGTAAGTTGTTGCAGGGAATTCTGAGGGTTAGGATTTACATGCATTTGGAAAGGCAAAGACTGATTAGGGATAGTTAACACGGCCTTGTCCGTGGGAAATCATGTCTCACTAACTTGATTAAGTTTTTTGAAGCGGATACAGGAAGATTCATGGAGGCAGTGCAGTAGATGTTGTCAATCTGGACTTCAGCAAGGCGTGTGAAAAAGTTCCGCATGGTAGATTGGTTAACAAGGTTGGATCACATAGAATCCGGGGGCAGGGGGAAACCAGATTGGATATAAAATTGGCCTGAATGCAGGTGACAGAGGGTAGTTGTGAACAGTTATTTTTCAGACTGGAGGCCTGTGACCAGTGGTGTGCTGCAAGGATCAGTGCTAGGTCTACTGCTTTTCATCATTTATATAAATGATTTGGATGTGCATATTGGAGGTATGATTAGTAAGTTTACAGAAAACATGAAAATTGGTGGTGTAGTAGACAGTGAAGAAGGTTATCTCAGAGTACAATGGGACCTTGATCAATGGACTGAGCAGTGGCAGATGGAGTTTAATGTAGATAAATGTGAAGTGTTGCATTTTGTTAAGGCAAATCGGGGCTAGGCTTATGCAGTTAATGGTAGGGCCCTGGAGAATGTTTCTGAACAAAAAGACCTAGGGGTGCAGGTGCAAAGTTCCTGGAAAGTAAAGTTGCAGGTAGACAGGGTGGTGAAGGCAGCTTTTGGCATGCTTGCCTTCATTGGTCAAACCATTGAGAAAGGAGTTGGGATGTCATGTTGGAGCTGTTCAGGACATTGGTGAGGCCACTGCATTCAATTCTGGTTGCCCTTCTATAGGAAAGATGTTGTTAAACTTGAATGAGTTCAGAAAAGATTTACAAGGATGTTGATCGGATGAGGGTTTGAGCTATAGGGAGAGGCTGAATAGGCTGGGGCTTTTCATCCTGGAATGTCAGAGGCTGAAGGGTGACCTTATCTAGGTTTATAAAATCATGAGGGGCATGGATAGACTGAATAGCCAAGGTTGTTTTCCCAGGGTATGGGAGTCCAAAACTAGAGGGCACATGTTTAAGGTGAGAGGGGAAAGATTTAATAGGGACTTGACTGGCAAACGTTTCATGCAAGAGGTGGAGTGTGCATGGAATGAGCTGCCAGAAAAGATGGTGGAGGTAGGTACAATGCAACACTTAAAAGGCATCTGGATGGGTACATGAATAGGAAGGGTTCAGAGGGATATGGGCCAAGTGCTGGCAAATGGGATTAGATCAGTTTAGGATATCTGGTTGGTGCAGGCGAGTTTAACCAAAGGGTCTGGTTTCCATGCTGTAGAATTCTATGACTCCATGACTTGAGGTGCAATGACAGTCAGGTGCGTTAGAAACAAACATGTAATAGTTTCTGTGATCTCATGGTAATTCCAATATTTTTATGTCAAATTACTAAAATTTCTTACTTTATGTTTCTGTCTCTAATGTTACTAAGTTATGTGTATCATCCACAAACTTGAATATGTGGGTTTCTACACCATCATGAATCATTACTGAAAATGGTCAATAGTGGAGCCTTCATATATCCCTATGGAAAACCACTAGACACATCCTCTCCACTATCACCACCATGTATCCTTTGCTCAGCCAATTTCCACATCAATCAAAAAGGTAGGGAGATGGTAGCATAGTAGTAATGTCACTGAACTAGTAATCCAAAGGTGCAAGTTAATGCTTTATTGAGGTGGGAATGAGAGAAGGCAAGATAGATTAAAAAAGGAGGCTCTATCGCAGCTAAATAATGAATATGCATACCAAGCTCTTCCAAGGACGGAACTCCATATTTCTCATTATGATCATCCAATACCAATATTGTAGACTTCCCAAGACTTCTCTCACTAATAGTTTCCACTGGTGGCTCTGGAGAGTCCATCTGGCTGATCAAAGTCTGGAATCGTTTATATGTTAGTGGGGGTTGTCCTCCATTCAATTCAATTATTCTGGAAGAGAGAAAACAAAGAATTTGGCAAACAAAGAAGTTCAGTATTTTAGATTACATTAACTGATCTTTCCCATTATCTACTTTGAAAAGTAGAGAAAGGTGTTTGAAGTGTGAAACGTCATGCTCAATATGCCAAAATATGTCCAGCTATTCCATTACAACTACAACACTGAAAACTACCCAGCAGTGTGAGAAATTGTCTAGGTATGTATCATATACAAAAAGCAGGACAAGACCAACCTGGACAAGACCACAGCGCCATCAGTCAAGTGATGGAAGTTGTTATCAACAATGCTATCACTCAACACTTGCTTAACAACAACCTGCTCACTGACACTCAGTTTGGGTGCCACCAGGGCCACTTTGCTCCTGACCCCCACTATCAACATCCTGGGGTTTACCATCGACCAGAAACTCAACTGGACTTGTCCAATAAATAGTGGTGGTTCAAATCTGCGTACTCACTTCATAACATTTTAGGGTCTGGTGACAAAGTGTTTGTGTCCCTCCCTCTGAGTCATGAGGCCTGGGTTCAAGTCCCAGCTGCTCCGGATGTGTGTAATAAAAAGTCTTGGAACAAGTTGATTTTTAAAAAAATTATAAAGTTTGGCTACAAGAGCAGGCCAGAGGCTATGAATACTACACCAAGTAACTCACCTCCTGACTCCCGGAAGACTGCCCACCATCCAAAAGGCGGAAGTCAGGAGTGTAATGGAATACATCCTGCTTGCCTGGATGACTGCAACTCCAACGACACTCAAGAAGCTTGACACCATCCAGGACAAAGCAGTCCACTTGATTGGCACCACTTCCACAAACATCCACTTTCTCCACCACTTATGTCCAGTATATCCTACCGCAGAATTTCAGAGACACTGAGACAGCACCTTCCAAGCCTATAACCATGTCCATCTAGAAGGGCAGCAGATACATGCCATTATCACCAGCAAGTTCCCCTGCAAGCCACTCACCATGCTGACTGAGAAATTTATCCTGGTTCCTTCACTGTTGTTTGGTCAAAAATTGACTTCAGGAAGCAGAGTGCAGGAGACACCCCTGTCTGTATCAGTGGCGTTGAGATGGAGATGGTCAATAGCTTCAAGTTCTCACCAACATAAATATCACCAACAATCTGTCCTGATCCATCCACGTACAGTCAAGCAAACACACCAATGTCTCTACTTCATCAGAAGGCTAAGGAAATTCGGCATGTTCACAATGAGTTTAACCAATTTTTATAGACGGACCATAGAAAGCATCTTACTTGGATATACCACAGCTTGGTATGGCAAATGCTCTGCCCAAGACTGCAAGCAATTACATAGAATTGTGAACACAGCCCAGTCCATCAGGCAAGCAAGCCTTTCTTCCACTGACTCAATCTATTCTTTTCGCTGCCTTGGGAAAACTGCCAACATAATTATAGAGATAGTAGGAACTGCAGATGCTGGAAAATCTGAGATAACAAGATGTAGAGCTGGATGAACACAGCAGGCCAAGCAGCATCATAGGAGCAGGAAGGCTGACGTTTCGGGCCTAGACCCTTTTTCAGAAATGGGGAAGGGGAAGGGGGTTCTGAAATAAATAGGGAGAGAGGGGGAGGCGGAAAGAAGATGGATAGAGGAGAAGATAGGTGGAGAGGAGACAGACAGGTCAAAGAGGCAGGGATGGAGCCAGTAAAGGTGAGTGTAGATGGGGAGGTAGGGAGGAGATAGGTCAGTCCAGAGAGGATGGACAGGTCAAGGGGCGGGATGAGGTTAGTAGGTAGGACATGGGGGTGCGGCTTGAGGTGGGAGGAGGGGATAGGTGGGAGGAAGAACAGGTTAGGGAGGCGGGGACGAGCTGGGCTGGTTTTGGGATGCAGTGGGGAAAGGGGAGATTTTGAAGCTTGTGAAATCCACATTGATACCATTGGGCTGTAGGGTTCCCAAGCGGAATATGAGTTGCCGTTCTTGCAACCTTCGGGTGGCATTGTTGTGGCACTCCAGGATGGACATGTCGTCTAAGGAATGGGAGGGGGAGTTGAAATGGTTCGCGACTGGGAGGTGCAGTTGTTTATTGCGAACCGAGCGTAGGTGTTCTGCAAAGCGGTCCCCAAGCCTCCGCTTGGTTTCCCCGATGTAGAGGAGGCCACAACGGGTACAGCGGATGCAGTATACCACATTGGCAGATGTGCAGGTGAACATCTGCTTGATGTGGAAAGTCTTCTTGGGGCCTGGGATGGGGGTGAGGGAGGAGGTGTGGGGGCAGGTGTAGCACTCCCTGCAGTTGTAGGGAAAAGTGCCGGCTGTGGTGGGGCTGGAGGGGAGTGTGGAGCGGACAAGGGAGTCACGGAGAGAGTGGTCCCTCCGGAAAGCAGATAAGGGTGGGGAGGGAAAAATGTCTTTGGTGGTGGGGTCGGATTGCAGATGGCGGAAGTGTCGGAGGATGATGCGTTGGATCCGGAGGTTGGTGGGGTGGTACGTGAGGACGAGGGGGATTCTTTTTTGGTTGTTATTGCGGGGACGGGGTGTGAGGGATGAGTTGCGGGAAATGCGGGAGACACGGTCGAGGGCATTCTCGACCACTGAGGGGGGGATGTTGCGGTCCTTGAAAAACGAGGACATCTGAGATGTATGGGAGTGGAATGTCTCATCCTGGGAGCAGATGCGGCAGAGGCGAAGGAATTGGGAATAGGGGATGGCATTTTTGCAGGAAGGTGGGTGGGAGGAGGTGTATTCTAGGTAGTTGTGGGAGTCGGTGGGCTTGGAATGGATATTGGTTTCTAGGTGGTTGCCCGAGATGGAGACAGAGAGGTCTAGGAAGGTGAGAGAGGTTTAGAGATGGTCCAGGTGAACTTAAGGTTGGGGTGGAAGGTGTTGGTGAAGTGGATGAACTGTTCGAGCTCCTCGTGGGAGCACGAGGCGGCGCCGATACAGTCATCAATGTAACGGAGGAAGAGGTGGGGTTTAGGGCCAGTGTAGGTACGGAAGAGGGATTGTTCCACGTAACCTACAAAGAGGCAGGCATAGCTTGGGCCCATGCGGGTACCCATGGCCACCCCCTTTGTCTGTAGGAAGTGGGAGGAATTGAAAGAGAAGTTGTTGAGGGTGAGGACGAGTTCGGCTAAGCGGATGAAGGTGTCAGTGGAGGGGGACTGGTCGGGCCTGCGGGACAGGAAGAAGCGGAGGGCCTTTAGGCCATCTGTATGGGGAATGCAGGTGTATAGGGACTGGACGTCCATGGTAAAGATGAGGTGTTGGGGACCGGGGAATTGGAAGTTCTGGAGGAGGTGGAGGGCGTGGGTGGTGTCATGGACGTAAGTAGGGAGTTCCTAGACCAAGGGGGAGAGAATGGAGTCCAGATAGGTGGAGATAAGTTCGGTGGGGCAGGAGCAGGCAGAGACAATGGGTTGACCAGGGCAGTCAGGTTTGTGGATTTTGGGAAGGAGATAGAAGCGGGCGGTGCGGGGTTGGGGAACGATGAGGTTGGAGGCCATGGGTGGGAGGTCACCTGAGGTGATGAGGTTGTGGATGGTTTGGGAGATGATGGTGTCAGCCTTCCTGCTCCCATCATGCTGCTTGGCCTGCTGTGTTCATCCAGCTCTACACCTTGTTATCTAACATAATTATAGACCCCTCCCATCTTGGTTATACTCTCTTCCCCACCCGCTTTCATCAGAGAGAAGATAGAAAAGTTTGAAAACACGTACCAACAGATTCAAGAACAGTTTCTTACCAGATGTTATAAGACTTACGACACATATTCGAGTAGATCTTTCTCTGCACCTTTGTTGTAGCTGTAACACTATGTTCTGCATTCTGTTCTATTACCCTGATGTACTTATGTAAGGTATGTTTGTCTGAATAGCATGCAAAACAATACTTTTCACTGTACTTCGGTACAACAGATGGAATCAAATCCTGGAATTCCATCCCCAACCATACTGTAGGTCAACCTATGGCATGTGAACTGTAGAGGTTCAAGCTGGCAGCTCCCTACCACCTTCTCAAGGGCAATGAGAAGCAACACCCACGTCCTACAAGCAATTTGAAAAAAAAAATCCCCAAATCCAGCTTCTGGTTGCCTAACAAAGTGTATACTTTCATTCCACAACGTGGCACAGTTAAGGAATAGCAACATCTTGGTAGGTTTCACAAACGACAGAAATGGAAAACACTGGAAATACTTGCCAGTCAGGTGACATTTGTGGAGCGCTAAAGCGTTAACTTTTCAGGTTGATGACTTTGTTCCATTTCTCTCCTTTTCCATTTATAACAGGTTTAAGTACAAAAGCAGGGAAGAGGTGGGAAAGAAATTGGAAGTTGTGAGATAAAGTGAAAGTTTGGAATTACTCAGTGATGAAAGGAATGATGGTTCAAGGCAAAGGAGATGATAACTGGACTGATGAAACACAAGATGAGGTCTTGATTCTTTCTAATATTATCTTAATATTTTATTTCATGATATTGCCAGCATTGAACTAACTGTTCAGCAGTTACCAACAGAAACCCTGCATGACTTACTGTAAAAAGATTTGGATTTAAAGCCACAGCAGAAAGACAGTCATAAAAGTCTGACTTTACCAATATTATGATGGCTATAGTAATGTTTATGGACTTGAGCTTAAGGATAATGGAGACATCTGGATTAACTTTTTTTTTTAAAAAAGAGGTCAATATAAAGATTTTTCCTAAAAGGCATTTCTTGGTAACCACATGGTTCCAGATAATTATTGGTCTTGGTTACTTGAACTCACTTCAAGGAAAACAGGTGACATTTTTATTGCCATCTTGTTTGAGAAGTGTTTTGCTCAGATTTGGAATTTTAGCTGTGTTCAGAAAGGAGATTGAAAAATAAATATGAGAAGCAGAGAGGGGTTATGAAAAGAAGTTATCACATAACAAAGGAAAATCTCAAAGACTTTGAAAACTTCTATAAAAGGATGGTGAAAGGAATGGTATGACTAACTAATGACCAAACAGGGGATTTACACAGAAGCAAGAGAAATGCAAGAATAAAGGCAAGAGAGGTTTGATGAGGGTAAGGTTGTTATGTGGGGTACATGGACTGTTTGATATAAATTCACACAAACTTGAGGAAAATTACAGATCAACGAGACAGTAGCAACATGGACACAGAATTGCTGGAGGATGAGAAAAAGAGTAATGGACACCTTTTGGGAAGGAAGGATATTTGTAATGGAGTTCCCAAGGAGTTGGTATTGGGATTCTTGCTTTTCCTCTCTATAAATAAATGATCTAAATCAAAGTGTGCAGAGTTCAAAGTTTGCAGACACACAAAACTGGAGCGAATGGTAAACAGTGACGAATAAAAAGTGTAGAACTTCAAAAGGATATTGACACCTTGTGGAGTGGATAGATAGGTGGCAGATGAAATTCAATGTGGAGAAATGTGAAGTGATGCAATTTGGTACAAAGTACATGACAAGACAGTATAAAATAAAAGGTGCTACTCTAAAATGATGTACAGGAGCATGTACGTGTACATTAATCATTAAATGTGGCAGGACAGGTAGGGAGGTGCTGTTAATAAAGCATACAGTGCTCTAAGCTATATAATTGGGGCACAGATTACAAAAAAAAAGTAGGTTATAATGAACTTATAGAAGATACTCAGCATAGGGTGCCACACTGTGGAATGATGTGTTTGCATTGGAGTGAGTGCAGATTAGGTTTATGACAATAGTTCCATGGGTGAGATTTTGGTTATAAGGAAAGATTGGAGAATTTGGGACTAATTTCCTTGGAGAGAAGGCTAAGAGGAAATCTGAGAAGTTTTCAAAATATGGGGGAAGGGTAGAGTAAATGAGGGAACTGTTCCCACTCATAACGGATTGAAAAACTAAAAGGCAGAGTTTCCTGGAAGAGTGGTGAAGGCACGTTCAATTGAGGCATTCAAGAGGGCAATTAAATAGAGATGACGTACAGGAAAGTGGCAAGAGATTAACAGTGCCAAAGTGTTCAGAGAACCAGTGCAGACACAATGAGCTGAATTAATTCCTTCTGCATTCTAACAGTTCTGAGATTCTGTGAAGGTTAGAAAAAGAGGAAGATACTGGCATGTTACAGAAACAGAGAAGGAAAGAAAGAAGAAAAGCTCTTCTTTGACTTGAGGTAACCCAAGGATGCCAGTATGAAAAATACTTAGACAAGATCACAGATATTCACAACTGGATGACAGGATCAACCTATTGGTGAATGGAGTGTATTTATCTCAGGTTCCAATTATTTGAATCATTGCACAGCACTGAAACCTACTAATGATACTGTAAAATATTTGACATTGTACTCCAGTTGCAGAGTTCAGACATTCATTAGAACATTTTAAAATCTTTGGAATCTTGCTTGCACCTTATTTCCATCACAATAGGTCGGATAGTTTTAACTTTACAGTACCGTAGTTAATTATTACTCAATTAATTTAAATATTTAACAGAGTACATACTTATCTAGGTCATACAATGTGTGTGAAATCTTGACAATGACCTCAACTCCAGCTTCACTAGCCAGCTTCTTAATGGCTGCATCGCGTTCCTTACCAAACGGCTCAGAATCATATTCGAATGTCAAACGGTTAATATTCCATTCCTGTTAGATTAAGGGTAATGAATCTGTTAGAACATCATAAATTACTGTCTTACTGATAATTTCCCTCATAAAATCAAAGTTCAATACCTTGCACTTGGACACTTAAGTAATTGGATCATGACTGCTTATTTGTAAGATTTAGCGACCAGAGGAATTAATCCAGTTCCCTGCAATCAAAAACTTGCTCATCTTAGTCTAGGATAAGTCAAAATTAAAATTCTCCCTAGGTAAAGTTACGTGAACCTGCTGATAAGATTACTTGGGATATTATTTTCCTCATTGTAGTTTGTTGGAAAGCAAGACTTGACTATTATACAAACACTGACTGTTGTCAAGTTATTGAATAATTTGTATCTTGTTTTCTCTCAAAATGCTTCAGTCTATCTCTAGAAAGATTGGAAAACTACATAATAACCAGTTCATCCTCATCCAATATTCATTGGAATCAATGATAATTAAGAGTAATACAGGTGCTACTGATATCATGGTGTTCGGTTTTGACATACATCACACTTGGTCTCCTTTGTAAGCTACAGAATCTTCAGTGATTTTTTTTCCAATTTTTATTGCAAAGGCACTGAGAGGATACCATTGTTTTGCAGTTCCTGACAGCAAGGAAAGAAATCATCCAAACCTTCCAATCCCTAGTTCAATTGATGCTAGAATTTTGCTGATGCTGTGTCATTTACCAGGCCACTAGCTGCTAAATCCTCTACTTACAGCTACCAAAGTTGTTTATCTTCAAGGAAACCACAGTTGTTATTCTGAAGTTGGAAATTACACGATAGACTCTTGAATTTTAACACCAAATGGGCAGGGTACTGAACTGGAATCTTGCATTCTGTTAAAATCATATCTTGTGCTCAAAGGACAAGACAAACTATTTAGTGCCAAGCCCTGTCAAAATGATCTAGCAATATAAAAATATAAAAGATATTGAAAATGGGAGGCTACTCTGACCCACACAAAGGATGAGTCAACTTAAATACCAATGGTATCTCAGACCGGAAGTCGGCAATGGTGACTCCGAAAAGTCAATCTTCCAAAATGAACACTAAAACCTCATTTTAACGTTTTGGAAACTTTCCTAACAGGTTAAAAACAAAACTTCACTAGGTTCTTTACTGATCTACGAAAAATATATGGTATATGCTAATTAGAAGAACTAAGTTCACAAATTCTTAGCTATTATCACTTGAATCATAGTAAAATAATTACAAAATAAATAGAATGCAAACTTTGGAACTTCAAAGAAATATTTTGAAAATAAACAAAGGTAGAGCTAAGCTTAGTTACTGTACATTTACAGGTGCATACTAGTTGCAGATACTGCATATAATTCACAAGAACTTGCCTTAAAAAGCCTTGGAAAGACATCAGCAGGTTGCCCACGTATCACAAAAAGCCGGGAGTTTAGCTCCACAAGACTAGCATCTAGATCTTCTAAGCACTGCAGCAGGAATCTGATGGATAGAAAGACAATTTGATTCCTTTCTTGTATTTTGGAAACTGAAGGAAAACATAATGTTAGTCTAATAATCATTACAGTCTGTGCAGAGCACAGAAAGGAAAAATGATGTGGACACGTTGTAAGTAGACCCTAGTGACACTCCTTCTGTTGAAGTGTTTAAAAAAAGGCAGGTTCTGTTGTTTGCATGCCCTGTTCCACACTGTATTTTCCACTTTGCACTTCCCGCTGCAGAAAAATTTCTCCGTGTGTATCCTAGGCCCAATCATCTTTATCAATGACATTTTATCATAAAGGTCAAAAGTAGGGATATTCACCAACAACTGCAAAAGCAAGTTCCAACTTCTCTTCCTAGCAGTAAATAACATTTGTGCCAAAAAGTGCCTGATAATGAGCATTTCTAACAAGCGATAATCAAATCATCTGCCCTTGATATTCAATGTGGTGACCATTACTGAATATTGCAACAGGATTCTGGAAGTGACAATTGATCAAAAACCTCTTATGGTAAAGCTGCAAGATGTCAAATGCACATCCTAGTTAGGCAGAAAAGTCAAAGCACCATATTATTAATCCATATATTTTGAATCCCAAAGTTAAATATCTTGTAGGCCATGTTCATTCACAACATGGTTAACAATTGATCTCGGTGACCAGAGTGAAATAAAGCACATGACTTTAGAATCATAGAAACCTTACAGCGTGGAAAGAGGCCATTCAGCCCATTCTTGCCCCCCCCTGTCCAAAGATCATCCCATCCAAACCCAGATCCCTACACTATCTCCAAAACCCACATTTACAATGGTTACTCCACTTAGCATGCACATTCCTGGACGCTAGAGAAAATTTAGCAAGGCCAATCCACCTAATCTGCATATCTTTAGACTGTGGGAGGAAACTAAAGGACCTGGTGGACATCCACAGACATAGGAAAAATGTCTGTATGGAGTCTGCACAGTGTCACCCAAGACTGGACTTGAACCAGAGTCTCTGGCACTGTTAGGCAGTGCTAAATCACTGCGAAACTGTGCTGCTTATTTTAACGAAACACCCCAGATGGGACATGAACCCACATTCCCTGGTTTAGAAGGCCAGACCTCAATATGTTTGTTTTGTTGCAGGGAAAGGGTCCAGTGTATATCCATCCAAGAAACGTAAATTGTCATGTTGAGTTTGACTGATTATCTTGAATTGGTTGATATTCAAGCCAGTAGTGCACTCAGTTCTTCTTCAAGAAATTCCCAATAGCGGAATTACATCTAACGATAATTCAGATCAAATTATCCATGCCAAATGACTCTTTTCTGTTTTCAACTTCTCAATTTATTTTATAGTCTTCCCTCTGCAAATACATTGAACTTTCATGCAGTTCTTAAAACATTACAAATGTTTTAGCCACCTGGTTCTGCATTTATTCATTTTGATTTGTTTTATGCTCAGTTTATTACTGGGTGACATGTCCATCCTGGGCCTACTCCAGTGCCACAATGACACCACATGCAAACTGGAGGAGCAACACCTCTTATTCCGCTTCGGGAGCTTCCAGCCCAATGGCCGTAACATAAAATTCACTAGTTATAAATTCTCCCCACCTCTGGCCTCATGCCACATACAAACATCCCTCTCATCCCTGCCTCCTTGACCTGACACAACCTATCTTCTTCTCCACCTATCCACCGTATCCTTCCCACCGGCCAATCCCCACTACTCCCTCCTGGCATCCAAGCTATCGCCACTCCACCTACCTTTCCTCAGCCCCACCCATCTTCCCTCCTGCCTCCTTGACCTGACACAACTTGTCCATCTTCTCTCCCACTATCCACCCCACCCATGCCACTGACCAATCCCCACCACTCCCTACCTGCATTCACCTATCACCATCCCAAATACCTTTCCCCAACCCCACCCCTCCACTATTTATTTCCCAGCTCTCTTCCCCCTCCCCATTTCTGAAGAGTCCCGACCTGAAACATCAACTTTCCTGCTCCTCTGATACTGCCTGGCCTGCTGTGTTCCCCCAGCTCCACACTGTGTTGTCTTTGACTCCAGCATCTGCAGTTGTTGCTGTCTCAGAGGTCAAAAATCGACTGGTAGAATGGAAAACAGAAAGCTGAGAATTGGGGCAGAGACATAGAGGGTGAGACAAGGGTGATTGTTCAGAATAATAGAAAGTGGGAAGTGGTATTCCACAAGGATCATTGCTGGCACCACTGCTATTCACAATTTGTAATAACAATTTGGACCTCAAAATAAATTTTAAAAAATTTCTAAATTTGAATGTGACACCAAATTCGGCAGAAGAGTCAATACTGAGCAGGTGATGGCCCATTATTGCTGCACTGTTAATGCAGGGACCCAGGTAATGTTCTGGGGATCCAGGTTCAAATCCCGCTACAGCACATGGTGGAATTTGAATTCAATAAAAATCTGGAGTTAAGTGTCTAACGATGACCCTGAAACCATTGCCGATTGTCAGGAAAAACCCTATCTGGTTCGATAATGCCCTTTAGGGAAGGAAATTGCCATCCTTACCTGGTCTGGTCTACATGTGGCTATAGACCAGCAGTGATGTGGTTGACACGTAACTGCCTTCTGGGTAATTAGGGATGGGCAATAAATGCTGGCCAAGCTAGTGAAGCCTTAAACCCATGAATGAATAAATAAAATAAAATTAAAAACACTGCAACAAATTACAGGAGGACGTTAATAAACTTGCAGAATGGGTGAATAATTGCCAAATGGAGAATACTAATGAATGTGAAGTTGATTTGTTTAAACTAGATTACATTACTTGGAAGATACAAGTCTAGATTGGTAGAACATCCTATCTTGATAAATCCATAAAATCAAATATGGGACCACATGTAAAAAGGCAATAAAAATCAAACCAAGTTCTAGGCTTTTCAATTATACCCCTGTTGAACTGGAGTGGGAATACTATCTTAAATCTTTATAAATTTGGTCCCACTAAGGTTTGAAAGTACTGAGAGCAGTTCTGATCGCTATAATAATGATAGCGGTAGTGAAAAGGCTGCAAGGGTGACCCCAGACTGCTTGCATATACATCTGGAAAGCATTACAGGCTGTGTCTTTTTTCTCTTCAGAAAAAAAAAGAGGTGGCTGAGGAGCGATGTATTTAGATTTTTGAAATTAAAAGCTTAGAGTTAATACAGAGCGAATGTTTCCACTTCTGGGAACAGCATATTTTGAGATCAAGGTGGGAGATAGATTCAATTATGATTTTCAAAAGGCAATTTGATAATTACTGAGGAAGGAAAATAGTTACAAGGATTCAGGGAAAAGGCAGGGCAGTAGTACTTGCTGGGTTGCTTTTATGGAGAGCCAGCCTGACACAATGGACCAAATGGTCTTCCATCTATGACTCAGTCCTAGACACTGATATCTAAGAGTTTAATTTTTAAAGAATGCAGAACATTGCAATGCTATTGTTAACATTACAGGCATAAGATAAAGGATAATAGGACACATTACATGAATTTTTTCATGTTCATGATATCCAAATAATTTCCCTTCCAATCTTGAACAAAGTAAACCATTACATGTTTTCTCAAACGTATTACACAACAGTCGCAGATAAACTGCAGCAATGGCTAGGCTATTGCATGGTCACAATAATTGTTGATTTAATTTGATTAGTTCTTTAAAGTTTTATAAAAAGACATGCAGTGGCTTTCATACAACAAGGCACATTACAGAGGAATCACAAGACACAAGGTAGTTTGCAAGCAAAATTATGACAGGTCACGGTTTCAGGGAACTTGAGGGAAATTAGGCAGAGATTGAATAGAAAACTTCTAGAAGGCGGCTGCTCAGTGGCCAAAAAACAGATGGAAGTGGGCTAGAGAAAAGAAATATATGATGGACTGTAGTCTGAAGAGTACGGAATGCATCATTGTACTGGAAAGACCACATCTTTATGCTGTATTTTGGATTCTAGGAAGAGGAAAAGGAACTGTTTTAAAAACTAAGGATATTTGCAATTTGTTTGAAAGCAAGTAACTCAACATTCTTTGTAAGCACAGTGTATTGTTTGCACAGCTGCTAGTTCAAGTGGTTGTTGATGATTTGCAGAAGAGAAGGAGCTAATGGAGATTTAGCTGTCAATGAGTAGCTGATTGATCTGTGGCCTAGTCACCAGTAATCAATGACAAAGGTCTTCTGCCAGCCAGCAACTGTAAGATTGGTTCTCAGGTAGCTGTACATCTTAGGGCTTTGAACAGTATAGTGAAAAGGCATCGGATCTCCACAGGCTCGGGAGAAGCCTGATGAAAGCCAGCTCATTTTTCTTAAGCAGTTGTTATAAACTAAGACTTTTAATTAAAAAGTCAGAGACCTTTAATAAGTGTGAACCAGTCACCACGTTCCCACTACAAACAAGTGAAAGCATCCCGAGAAAAATGATCCAGAAGCAACGTACTAATCAGCACAAAAATCATCACAGCAAATCCTGTGAACAAATCCACTGAACCGCTTTTCCAGTTTGTCTTCCCATCCATAACATGCATTTCTTGTTCTGTCTATGTCTGTATATGCGTAATGGGAGTTTAAAAAGGGGTTAGAGTTGTAATTAGTAATACGTGCCAACAGTTTATAGTTGTTTCTGCAGCTACAGTTTATTTGTTAGTAATTCTTGTTCAGTACAGAAATCTGGTCTGCGCTGTCAGCCTAGTTCTAATATACAGGTAAACTGAGAAACTCTGGGTAGTTTTCAAAATCAAAACTTGTTACAACTCCAGAAGAGCTTGATTTTCTGCTGGCTACCCCAGTGAGGTACAACAGTACACAGAGTAATATGGAAACTTGAAATGGACATGCTGGCAGGGAGGAAAATAACAGTGAAGCCATGGTGGCTTAGTGGTTAGCAGTGCTGTCTCACAGTGCTAAGGACTCAGGTTCAATGCTAATCTCAGGCAACTTTGTGTGAAGTTTGCACATTCTCCCTGTGTCTGTGTGGGTTTCCGCTGGATGCTCTAATTTCCTCCCACAGTCCAAAAGATGGTCAAGTTTGTTGGCTGGCCATGCTAAATAGCCCATAGTGTTCACAGACATGTAGGTTAGGTGCATTAGCCACAGGTTGGGTGGGATGCTCTTCAGGTTGGGGTGAATGGCCTGTTTCCACACTGTGGCAATTCTTTCCATGAATCAGCAGTGTAGTTTAATTCAAACAGGGAGTCAGAAAGATTTTTAAGTAAATCTGGAGTCAGACAGTGTTGTCATCTCTCTCTTCCAATCTTGTCTGTGTTCTGTATCAAGTTGTTTGCTGAGCCCATCAGGGAAGATACAGCCAGAGAAGTAGAGTGACATTCCCAGACATTCAAGTCAAAGACTCCCTAGTTATGGACAAAGTTGCTGTCATTTGCTCGGTCTGTGACCAGTTCAAACTGGCTTCCAAAACCAAAGTGTATTGCAACAAGAGCACAACCTGAGAAAATCAGGACAGCTTTGCATCTTGCACCATCAGGTCAGAGTACCGGATAGAGTTTGAAATATGGGGAGGGCTTGCAGCATGTGCTAACGACTGGAAGAAATGCATAATCATAGTGAAATAGAAATTGGGCATGTGGGAGTGACATTTTCCCACAATTGAAGGTAGGTACCTGGTCATCAGATAAGAGGCATTCTACATGCACGGGTCTGGACTATATTTTACTCCTGTGCTGTGGCGATCATTCAATTTGATGTCCATTTTTGGTGAGATTGAAAGTTGGCCAGAATCAGCCGACAGAGGATGTATAAATCTCCATACAAAACATTCCCAACTTTGCCCTCATCCCAATAGCACAGTGTGTCTGTGGATGCATATGGACTCTCTGTATGCAATCAAGTGTCCCTGCATGCTCAGGTACTATTGGTGTTGCAAAGGATAAATCTGGCCTAATTACTGTGAAATACTCTAGTTAGTTGGTTGCACCAACTGTCTGTCCATCTTAATGCAGGAAAACACCTTTGACCACAAGCCCACCAGGCTGTAGCCCATATGCAATATCTTTGAGGCCTTACAGAATCACAGAAATGTTCTGACACAGAAGGGCACCATGCGTTACATCATGCCTGTACCATTCTATTACTTAGTATCAAACTCATGCCTTTTTCTCCATATCCTGCTGTTTTGAATTCCTCAGTTGAACCTGCCTCCAGCACAGTTTCAGGCAGTGCATTCCCTACCTTAAACTACTCATTGTGTGAAAATGTTTTTCTCCCCGTCATATCAACCTTGGTTCTTTTGCAGCTCACTTCAAATCAATGCCTTCTTGTTCCTTTTACAAGCGAGAACAGCTTTTCCTCATCTACTCTATCCAGCCCACTCATGACTTTGGAAGCCTCAATCAAACCTCCTCTCAGCCTTCTTCTCTCCAAGGAGCACAGTACCAATTTCTTCAATCTATCCTCATAACTGAAGTTTCTCATTTCTGGAACTATTCTTATAAATCACTTCTGCATTCTAATGCATTCACAACTATCTTATAATTAAGTGCCCACAACTGTACATAGTGCTCCAGTTGAGGTCTAACAAGCGTCTTTGACAAGTTCAACATAGCTTCCTTGCTTTTGTACTCTATGCTCCTATTAATAAAACAGAGTGCACTACACTTCATTAACTGCTCTCTCCACTTATCCTGCCACCTTCAATGATCTGCGCACACATATACTGAAGTCCCATTGCTCCCACACCACTTTTAGAATTGTATTCCTTTTTCATATTGTTTTTCAATGCTCTTCTGACCAAAGTACATCACCTCACACTTCTCTGAACCTCATCTGCCACCCATCTGCCTACTCCACAAAGTTGTCAATGCCCTTTTGGAGTTCCATTTTGTCCTCCTCACAGTTTACAATTTTTCCAAGTTTACTCACATTTGCAAACTCTGAAATTGTCCCCTGCATACCAAGATCCAGAACATTAATATCAAGAAAAGCATGGGTCCCAATAGCAACGCCTGGGAAATTCCACTAAAAACCTTCAAGGCTGAAAAAATATCCATGGCTCAGTCAATTTTATATCTGTTATGGAGGGAATGGTTAAATGAAATGAACTCCCTGATACTCACTTTATAAGCAACAAATAACAATTTATTTAACTCTAACAGTAATCAAAATAACAGAACTACTAACAAACTGAACAATTCCCCCCTTAAGTAACTATTCCTGAATAAAACAAAATTCTAATGGTATGCTGTTCCAATAAATACAACGCCAATTTATATAAACCAAAGTAATAAGAAAAAATAAATTAAAGATTAATTACAGTCAGGATACAGCTTCCTGAATGTTCCATGTCTTTTCCATTATTCTTCAGTCAGGAATTCTTTCTTCATTGAATCCGTGTCAGGAATATTAGCTAAGACTGCCATGGTAACTTTTAGACGGTGCTTAATCAGAGAGCTTAAGATTTCTGAGAGAGCCAGAGTTTTACTCTTGCAACAGCAATTCACTCTCACACTGATTTTCAAAAACCTCTTCTTATATACCCTTGATGACCTGTCAATTTTTTAATATTTGGATTGGTCCTAGGTTGTCAACACCAGATTTAAATTCAATTGGTTTTCAGTCGCTAAGTACCTGATTTAAATTAATTGACTGATATTCAAAGCTGGTTATCTTAACATTAAAATGAACCTAGGTTGCCAACCACACAGCCAATTGATACATGTATTTCAATTTCAAAATTATCTGTGCATCAGCAGCTGCTTGCAGACTTATTTTTATCTCCAAACTTAGAAAAGCACAACACCTCTTAGAGGGACCACACACTCTTCCCCTCTATCATTTTTAAACAAACAAATTCTAACATCCTGCCTTCCAATTCACAATTACTCTACTCAACTTCACAACAGTATCCATGTTGCTACTGTCCCTATAATTCCAGGAGCTATAACTTTCCTCACGGGTCTGTGTGTGAGGCACTGTAT
Organism: Rhincodon typus; assembly: GCF_021869965.1. NCBI lineage: Eukaryota > Metazoa > Chordata > Chondrichthyes > Orectolobiformes > Rhincodontidae > Rhincodon > Rhincodon typus. The sequence continues at coordinate 42,561,155 of NC_063356.1, read as the reverse complement.
CAAACACCTTCTGGAAATCCATGTATACCACAACAACATTGGTCTCATCTCGCCTGCCACCTCTTCAAAACAAAAGCAAAACTCTAGTAAATTGTTAAACAAGGTTTCCCCTTTTGAAACCTGACTCTTACCAACTTTTTCCATGTGACTACTAATTCTATTCCTAAGTGTTCCTAGAAATTTCTCCAAAGTTGAACTATTTGCTCTGTAAATGCTGCGATTATCCCAAACGTTCTTGAACAAATCTGTAACATTTTCAGTTTTCCAGTCTTCAAACACCTCCCTTGAATCCAATGCAAGGGTACTGGCCGTATTCTGTTATTTCCCTAAATCCTTGGATACACCTCATCCCAATCTGATACTGTGCCAACTTTATGTGCCAACAATCTATTCAAGACTTCTTTCTTATTGATTTTAAACCCCTTTAGTGTCAGTTTCCTCCATCGCCAGGGCCCAGGCAGCTACCTCCTCCTTTGTAAAGACAGATACAAAGCATTCAGTTCTGACAAAGGGTCACTGGATTCAAAACATTAACTGTTATACTCTGCACAGATGCTGACAGACCCACAGTGTTTCTCTAGCACATTGTTTTACATCTCGCATCCACAGTTCTGTTTTATTCCAGACATACTTGGCTATTTGGTGAGAAAGGCCTTTCCCCGCTAGATCTTTTCTGCCGGCCCCTCATTTATTCACCTCCGTGTGATGCCCTTGGCTGTAGTGGGGATGACACTGGCACCCATCTCTTTCAGGAAAGTGCAGGTTTTGAAAGAATGTAAATAGCCTTTGTCTAAGTTTGTCTTGAACTGCACTGTAATGCAGGACTGTGGAGAACTGTCCACTCTGTTTGGGTGTCCAAAACTTGCTGGTCTTCCAGGGTAAAAAGACAGCCATGAGAAGTGTTCCAGAATGGCACATTCAAGGGATTAAATGCCAAGGGACACACTAGAACTTGCAGCAGATAAACAGCTCAACGGGAAAAGGCCACTAAAGTCCAAGGTCCTCAAGCAAATCGTCCCATCGCACCCTCCCCCGCCCAAAAGTATCGAGCCCTAGGATTGTTTGGACCTAAGTTTGACATGAAATGTATTGTACACTATAATTCGATCTGCAAAATGGAATGAGGCACTTTATGTATTGTATTATTATTACTGTACTTTATGCAATATCACATTCGAACTCGTTTTTTAAAATTTGTGATGATACATGTATATCTTAAAAAAGACGAGGAACGCATGCGGCAGTAGTCGGCTCGTAAAAGGGGTCAGGCCACACTGTCTTCTCGCTTTTAGTAAACAGCTTGCCGCCTCGGAATGATTTTCCCTTGTTATTCAAGCGAGACTAACAGCAGGTTCCCACCAGAGCACAGCTCCCTGCTTCCGACAGCAGTTTGTAGTGTTGGATCCCGAAAGCCGTCCAGCTGTTTACTCAAAATGGTCCTAGTCTGGCGATACTATAATCACTGTGTTATTTCACTGGCAGAATGCAAGCAAAATCAACAATCATATGTTGCACTGTGATTAAGTGACCTACTTTAAGAGAAAAAAGACAGTTGCCAAATTATTCCTTTGACACAGACGTTGATTGAGCACGTACGAAGGAATTACATTTTACAATATTAATCATTGCTTTGCTATTGACGTAACCAGCACCGCAGGTCACTGTTCGGATAGATCTGCGTCATACATTCACAGAAGGTGGCCTAAATCAGACAGGAAACTGAATTATTTTCGACTAATTTTATATTCTTGCACATAACGGAGTTAACGACATCGCAAACACAGTTAACAATCTCAATCTCCGGCCGCATTCATGTTTCCTCTTCCTTTCCAGGGTACAATGGAACATTGAGCAGATAAATCTTGTTTCAAGGAGGGTCTGGCATAAAAACAGAGATAACTACGTCCCCTTCTGTTAAATTGGACGATAGATTAAAATCACTGAAATCGAATGCCGCTTTAATGAGAATTTCTTTTCCATCAACGTGGATCAGAAACAATAAACAAAAATAACAAATAATGCTGTTTGTTTAGTCAGGATTGGAAGAAGGTTGGTGGTTTTAATTGTTTTAACTTTTATGTTGGTGGATCCTCTGTTCGCAACAACTGATCAGTTTAGTATCTTGAACCGATACGATGACACAAAACGCTTAAATTAAATATACAGTAATTAAATAGGAAGGCAATCCCTGCATACAACCAAAACAAAAACCGAAACAACTGCGGATGCTGGAAATCAGAAATAAAATCAAAAATTCCTGGGGAAAAAAAAGTTCAGCACGTCTGGTAGCATCTGTTGGGAGAAAGCACAGTTAAGGTTTCAGAACTGAAGAGGGTTACTGGACTCGAAACACTAGCTTTGCTTTCTCCCCACGGACGTTGCCAAACCTGCTGAGTTTCTCCATCAATTTCTTTTTTTTTGTTTTAGGATAGACAAGTGTCCTTTGATAATGACTCTATTTCACACTTTGTTCCTGCGTTCCTGGCTTAATGTTCTCTTCAAAGTGCAAGTGTGGATTCCATTTCTGTTAAAAAGCGGTTTTATTTACATATTTGATAATTAAACAGGGCATGCATCTTTGGAAGTCTCTACCAAAGCTATAGGTCAGACTCCGATATTTATGACAGCCAAGAACCGACGGGGTTTTGGCTTGTGTGTTTCTGGAGTGCTCTTGCACATGCAAATCGCTGCCCGAGTTTCTCTATACACATTGTTAAAGTTAACACATCCGCGCGTCTGAAAGTGAGCAAATCTGGCAGATAGGGTGACCTAATTCATGGAAAATTCAAGGCTACGAGATTTAAAAAAAAAAGAAATGCCAACTACGAAATGATTTTTAAAAAACGAGGAAGCAGGAAGTCGCTCACAGGAGATGCACGCTTTAATACTTAACACGTCCTCTGGCTTTGTTCATTTTGAGCTGGAGACTAGGCGGGGAGTGTCCACGTAGGCAGATCAGGTACACAGACATTGTACAAACATGAGATATCACGTGTAGGTGGACATGCTCTGGTGTTCAATCTCTAGATATCAGGCAGCCTGCTACCTTCACCATCCCTTCCTCATTTGTACAACTAGCATCTCATCGCTAAATGAAACTTCTCGTCACCCAATGCCTTTTCTCCATCTATCCAATTGACTCAGTCTCTTATCAAACAATGAACGTATTTCACCATGTACCCAACATTTACTCAATTAATCCCTTGCCATTTACCTCCTTCCCCTGTGAGCTACCACTCTCAATCTGAGGAAAACATTTTAACACATTAAATATATACTTCATTATGCTGTTGTCTGCAGTAGGATCTTTGTATGAAAGCTGAAAGATTTTGAAATTGCAATAAGTTAGTACAGTTTGAACAACGGAAACTTTATTCAAATATTTCACAAAACTAAATTGTTTTTACAAACCTATACTAAAAGTATGAATTCAATACCGTCAGAATTATTCATTTTCAACACACAATACAGTGCTGATCAATAAACTGGAGATTATATTGTCAGGAAATAGTTCATTTGTGCTTTTATTCTCAGAATTTATAATACCATACAACTGAGCCAATTTCACAACATTGCTAACATTCCAATCTATTTTCTCCCATGTTGTTCAAATGTGGGATTTAATTCCACTGAAACAGTGGTCCTTCCTACTTCCAAAATCCATTGGTGACTTAGGAGGAGGAAAATCAGAATCTAGCAGACAAACTTTTTATCAAGACAACAAATTGGGAGGGGGTGGGTGGGGGCGTGAAGCCTTAACATATTAGGTTAATCAGTCTGAACAAGCAGGTCTTTCTATGAACAGATTATAGTACAATCACTTACTACTTTACTGAGCTCCTGCCAATTATATTTGCTCTCTTTGCGAAGATATTTTTCAGCAGATACTGTACTCCCTACACTTTGTGGTCTGTTAGCCATTATTTATAACGAGTCTTTAGAAGCACTAGGTATTGCCAGTGTACATCTAAATACTTAGCAGCATATATAAAAATGAGTAAACCTAAACTTTTGGTCCTGTTGCAATCTATTTTGCAAAAGATTCAGATTATTACAAAAAATCGTTAGAGAATTGCAAAAGCAACTGTTACTATGTAGAATCACGCTGTTCATTTAATTCCCATGTCATCTGCAAACGTGTAAACTCAAAACCGTACCATTTGCCCGAGATACTGACTCCTGAGCAATACTTGTCCCAGTTTGGAAAACATATACAATTACTCTCGGCTTTCTGACCGTTATTCCAATTCCATATTCCACTGACAATTTAATCCATTCTCTTCAATTATGTTGTTGCCTCAAAAGTTTTTTTTGGAAAAAAATACCCAACAATTGATGCTGAGATGTGCAGCTTTAATGAATTGTTTTGTAAATTGTTTATGTGTTAAGTTCATGCAGAGCTGTCCGACTTACAAGTTACATAACTGTCCTCATTGTAAGTTGTTCCTCGTGCAATGCACAACACTCTTGTTACCACACAGTAACCCACGTTAACGTATATTGAACCTCCCCGCAGTAATGGAGCCGCATGGAGACGGTCTCTTACCTCCAGCGGTTCACACCAACGTTGGACGAACCGGCGAACCAAGGGTCGAGAATGTAGACGCAGCGAACGGTGCTAGCGCCCCGTAGAGCTTCCTTGAGCGCCGGGTTATCATGAAGCCGGAGTCCTTTACGGAACCAGTGGATTGAATGGGTCTCCATGGCCACAAGCGGCTGTGATGCGAGAGTTGACAGTGACTCTAACGGCTGCAGCAACTTAGCGCCACGGCCGGCCACCCAACCTCGCACGCAGGCGCATTCGCACCTGCAGACTGCGCCTCGCGCTCCGACCGTTAGTTGTTCCACAGTGGGCAGCGCGAGCCCCGCCCCATCCGCGCCGCTCATTGGACAGTGCGCAGGAGCGGATCCCGCCCAGGACTCGGCGCTCGCGGCAATTCTGATAAACTCTGTCCTCATTTAAAGAGTAGATGTCTTCATATTCATACGTAAATATATAATCAGTACATCTTGACAACAGAGCATATACGCTTCCCAAATTGGTTCAATGGCATAAGTGTGTGTTGCCCACTTGACGCGCTGAATAACCTGATTCCACACTGTGGGGACTCTGTGATTCTATGCCTCAAATGTTGTATCAGGCCATGGTTCTTATTCAACAAGTGCTGGACAATATTCAGGCTTGGGAAAATCTGTGCTGCAAGTGTTACTTCCTTCTTAAGTACACAATAAAACATTTACGTTCATCAAGGCCTCTTCGGCAGTACCTTCCAAATCCACAACCATTACCAACTGCAAGGACAAGGCAGTAGATGCCTGGGAGTATTACTGTCCGCAAGCATCCTTCCAAGCCATGCACCATCCTGACCTGGAAATACATCAGTGTTGTTTCAGTGTTGCTGGGTCCTGAACTCACGAACAACATTGTCACTGTGCCTTCGCACGATGTCTGGGATTACAGTAGTTCCAGGAGGTTAGCGATGCCGCCGTTGATACTTACATCCCATGAAAAGATATTTTGAAAAAAAGAACTAGTTTCAGTCGCTATAACTATCTTCTAAGCTCCTGTTTGCAGTGAGTCATATCTCCATGCTGTACTGCTGGCCAACAGTATGTCATTCTCGGCTAAGTGACTGTTAAGAAAATTCAGAATAATTTGCGTAATCTTACCACAGAGTGAGAAAAATATAAACTCTATCAAATTGATTATTTTAGTATCTTTTGGCTATGCAACTGAGAGAAGGCCCAGACAAAGCCTTGGCCAGGCACACTCCTTTCCGGCTGACAATGAGAGAGTCCACCTATGAAGATCAAAACTGGAGGGAAAAACAAATTAAGAACAAAAGTGCCCTGCGATCTATGAATCAGATAACCCTAGATCAATTAGACACCACTAAATCTCAAAAGCCGTTTTAATGTTGGCAATGCCATAATAGACATTGCGGGGAAATACCGCTTGGAATGGAAACATATACACGCAGTTTCTGGATTGTGGATTGGTCCCATTCTTGAATCCATTCTCGAGTCTATTTGTACGCAAGATGGAATACAATGCACGACAACTTAAAATACCTGATGATAAGAATGAGGAACCATGCACATGTTAATGTTAATATTAGTGCATCCCTGTATAGGATTGCATATGTCAGAATCAGCTATTGTAAATCAGACGTTCATAAACTATATTTTGTCCTAAAATAGTCTGATATTATAACGAAAGCAACAATTCTTAAGGAATGGAAATTTAGGAATGATACATCAGAGTCTCAGTTTTTGGGAATGGTAACTTAGGATTGATATATCAGAACTCCAGTTTTTGAGCATGGTAACCAATTCAGATACTGCATGTTAACACATGTAGAATTGTTGTTCTCAGTAGTAATTGATGTATTTATATAGTAATTAATTACTATATTTAAGCAGAATATCAGTTCTAGATAACAGTCAATAGGCCACCAATTGTTCAGTAGTTACTTCTCTCTTTGGGTGCTGGATTTTATGCTTGTTGATTTTATGTCAAATTAAGTTAGATTTAGAAATCTGCATGGCCAATAGCAGGAACTATAAGTGATAATGTGGCTGTATTAGCCATATCCATTTCATTTTATAGGTATTGAAAAGTAAACTAAGTAGCACCTACACACAATCCATTCTATGCTACAGACACTACCCTGGTAAAGTTCTACCAGTTAATTTTGTCTCAAAGGTATATTGATGTAAAGGTTTTGTGCTTGAATCCTTTAGAACACCTGTGACTTCTGGCTCAGGTGAGCTGCTAAACCAACATGAATATATTATCAAAGTTGTACTATTGTATGGGACCTTGCATACTATGCTGGTTACCAAAGTGAGCAAGGTGTAGAGCTGGATGAACACAGCAGGCCAAGCAGCATCATAAGAGCAGGAAGGCTGACGTTTCGGGATGAAGGGTCTAGGCCCGAAACATCAGCCTTCCTGCTCCTA
>NC_063356.1:42527087-42553792 GCF_021869965.1 Rhincodon typus | reverse complement strand
TTGTTATCTCAGACTTTCCAGCATCTGCAGTTCCTACTATCTCTGATACCAAAGTGAACAATGTGGCTACTCATGAAATCCCGGACCAGCTGTCATCACAGATCCTTTCTGGCTCACCCATTTTCCAATGACTCTATTGCCTGTTACCCTCTGAGTGTCTGGATGAGAAGTTTAAGTAAAACAGAGTTCTGATGAATTACAGGACTTGAAGCCTTAACTCTGTTTTCTTCCCACAGATGCTGCCAGACCTGCTGACTTTCACCAGCAATTTCTTTCTTTGTCTGAGAAATTTAGGTATTTGCATTCATCTGGGCAAAGATTTTCAGTCTTCTGTTCCATCAAATGTGGTTCATAATATCATGTGAAGGGTGGATTTACTATTGATAAATGTACATAGTCCTCTATCATCTGTGGATTGATTAAATCTAGATGTAGAAAAGGGTTAATTTTAATCTTGATATTCTGGCATTTTCCAAAATAAAAATCGGGGACATCTGATTCCACTTCCACCTTAAAGCTATGTGCTGATTCCTTGAGAAGGAAATATTAAAGATAATAAAGATAATGACATTTAAATGATTCGTACAATTTCTTTCATTCAACCTTGTCAGGCTGTCCAATTTCAATGTCATGACAACCAATAGTGTGTTTTACATAGAATAACATAGGAACAGGCCCTTTGGCCCACCATGTCTGTGCTGTTAATGAAGGTGTTATAAACTAATCCATCTGCCTGTACATATACCTCTACTCTCTGCCTGTTCATGTGTCTGTCTAAATGTTTCTAAACATCCTAAACAGTTTTACTGCTACTGTTCCTCAAATGCCATTTGCCTTAAAGAAATAGCAATCCAATTGCAACCCACAGCCATATGCTTCACTTACAGGCTAATCTTGCACCATTCATGCATGGAAATTCCTTATCAGAAGATTACACAGAAACAGCCAGCAAGTATTCCTTATGTTCTAGCTGTTTGATGTTTTAGAAGCGGCAGTACCTAAGAGGAAATCAATGGAATTCACTGAGATAAACACTGTGCTCCAGTTAAGCTGGGCAAGTCACAGATCCAGTGTTGTTTGCAGCTCACAAATAAACTAGATGAGGCAGAGTCACGTGATTCATTAGACTACAGGTGGAATACTCCATGGAAGTCTAAGCAAGTCATTTCAGAAGCACTACTGACGTAAGAAAAATATTGTGAGCAATTGACTATGATGATAATCAGGACTTGGAACAATTAGAACTGTATTTACTGAAGCAGGAAAGTTCAGAGAGATTTAATGAATGTGTTTAAAATCGTGAAAGGGCAAATACTTAAAGATTACTTTTATTGAGAAGTTGATGTGTAATAAGAATATAAATTTTGGACTGAAACTAGAAATGCAGTTGAAATCTGGAAAACATTAATTCAGATAACAATTGAAACCAAATTGTTTAGAATAGAATATCCTTTATTGTCACTAGTACTAAAATACAGAGGTACAGGGGTACAGTGAAAAGTTTTTACAATGGTTGCCTTTTAATAGTGCTATCTTAGATAAAAGTACCCAGGTACGAATCTTACAGAGTAAAATAAAAGTGTTCTTATACAAAGAGGATTAAAGGAAAACATAACCATTACTTACAGAGGTAGTTACCACATAGTGAAAAGGTTTTAAATTACAGTCCAACAACAGCAGCTCAGCACGTGGCACTGCACCCAATTCCACCAATTGTCCCACATCACTCCAGCCTCCAGTCCACTCCTCACTGGCATTCAGCAGCAGCAAGGTAAGTCGCACTGTACTGGGATTCATACCTTGACCCCTCCGTTGCTCTCAGCCTGCCTTTTCCCACTCACCTCGGCTGTCTGCTCCTGCTTTCGCCGTATCTGCCAGGCACTTGCTGCTTGCGCAATGCTTCGGAGCTGCTCCCCCATGTGCTGCTGTGGGCCTCTTCCCTGCGCTCCTCTGGGGCTCGCAGCCCATGAGCTTGCTGCAGTGCTCGCTGGTCTGGATTTGCTGACGGTTCCGATGCTGAGTGGAGAGAAGAAGAAAAGAGATAAAGAATAAAGAAAAGAAGGAAAACGGAGGAAAAAGAACAGGCGTTAAAGGAGTTACACAATCCTTTGAAATGTGATTCAAGTAGAAGTCTTTGATGTTGAGATAGCATTAGCATGGTAGGCAAAATAGTTTTCATATCATTTATCAAAAAATTCAGATCCCTAGCAAATAAGAAAATGAGAGCCAAAATTAGTAAGGACATGGATGGCGAGTGGATATTTTGAACTCCCAACTCAGCTACACTACAGATGTATGCAAAGCAAAGTTGTTATCTCTGCTCAATGACTCCGTATCCAGACCAAATACATCCTACTGCAGCTGTTTAACATTAATTCTTATTCTATCTGATTATTGTCACTCTTCCCCAAGGTTTCACATAGCTAGATTGATAATTGTTCATTTCTTATTAAACAATATCATTGGCCTGTTCTTTGGTTCCTCAATGTATTGATCCATAAAACCATTCTGTATACACTCTAGGTATTTCTTCAGTATGGTATTGTTACTAATTTAATTTGCTCAGTCTATGTGCATTTTAAAGTTGTCCATAGTTACATAAATGTACTTTATAGCTTTTGTCTCTAAATTCCTGTTTAACACCAACCCCAAAATTATCGCAGTTATACAACTCCCACTATTATCTTCTGCCCCTTAGTGATTCTAAGCTCTATCCATACAGATTTTACTTCATTGGAGCAAATATCCTTCCTTGCTATTGTGTTAACTTTTATCTTTAACCAGCAATGCTACCCCACCTCCTTTTCCTTTCTCTCAGCTAAAAGCTGAATATCCTGGATTTCAGTTCTCATTGGTGGTCACCCTGCAGCTACTTCTCTGTAATCTCAACTATATCATACTTGTTTCTATTTCTTTGCACAATCAGTTCATTCATTTTGATGGAATAAATGAGAACTAGCCAGTGTGGTTTAACTAGTGCCTTGTATAGTTTTAGGAAGACATCACTATTTTTGTACCTTCTATCTGCTGTTATCAAGCAGCACCTGCTCAGCAATCACCTGCTCAGTGATGCCCAGTTTGGGGTCCGCCAGGGCCACTCAGCTCCTGACCTCATTACAGCTTTGGTCCAAACATGGATGAAAGCTTTGAGGTCCAGAGGTGAGATGATAGTGACAGCCCTTTACATCAACGCTGCATTTGACTGGGTGTGGCATCAAGGACTCCTAGCAAAACAGGATCAATGGGTGTCAGGGGCAAACTCTCCAGTGGTTAGAATCATACCTGACACATAGAAAGATGGTTGTGGTGTTGGAGGTCAGTCATCTCAGCTCCAGGACATATCTGCAGGAGTTCCTCAGATTAGCGTCCTAGGCTCAACCATCTTCAGCTGCTTCATCAATGACCTTCCCTCAATCATAAGGTTAGAAGTCTGTCCCTAGTTTCCTTGAGAAGATGAGCTGCCTTCTTGAATCGCTGCAGTCCACAAAGCCATTAGGGAGGAAATTCCAGGATTTTGACTCAGCAGCAGTGAAGGAAAAGCAATATATTCCCATGTCAGGGTGGTGATGATTTGGAGGGGAACTTGAAGGTGATGGTGTTCCCATATATCTTTTACCCTTGCAATACCCTGTGCATTGCTTCCCTCTGTGGAAATTGCATTAACCTGGGTGGCAACATTGGACCAAGCTGGCAAGGTTTGGTGCCATGGTTTCCTCTGGCAGTTCAGGGAAAGAGTACAGACCTTCTCTCCAAAACCCCATCCACTAGGGCATCCTGGTTCCTATCAGCAAAATGTGTTCACAGTTAGCCTCTGTTTACATCTCCTTTGCAAACCATTGTGACACAGCTGTGAAGGGCAGTTCTTGGTTTGCAGTGTTTGAAATGGTGCACATTTGGGGTTTAAATAAGGTGCTAGTAGCATGAACGCTGAATGGTCCCAGCATTGATGAGCAGTTTCACTGTTACTGAGTGCAAGATATCATAAGAGCATTGCTGTGGAGGTGGGGTACATAAAATTGTGTGAGTAAAGTCACTATGGCTCATGGATGGAATCCCTCCATGAATCTTCATAAAGTAACATGGCCAAAATATGGGAAAAGTCAGCCCACAGTTCCTCTTTAATTCCCTATTGAAATTATTAGACACTTTCCAATGCCAATGTTCACTCACTTAGATCATTGAAACCATTTCCTCCACGCTTACCAAATGAATTTTTACGTAGTCATAAAGACCTCTTGTTAGGTGACCCCTTATGTTCTATCTATGAAAAGAGGACCAGTCCGCTCAATCATTCCTGATATAAACAGCTTTGATATTATCAACTATATTTTATAATTCATAATAGTAATTTCAAAATTTGCATTGAAATTGTATCTATGTCCATTTTAAGAAAATGTTGAGTTGCCTTAGCTCATTAAACAGCACATAAAAGAATGCAAAATACAGAAGTTTTAAAAATGCAAGTGAGTTAAAGCTGCATTAAACCAGTTACAAGCTTTCTTTTCTCAGCCTCAACCTGTATCATTGGATCTGCATATGTTTTTGTTTCCCAATCACTGACAAATCATTTATCGAAATCTGATCTCAGAGATCACACGTCATGCATAATCATTTAATCATTAATACTGCAGATGGGAAAGAAAATGTGACCTTTATTTGTAAGCACTGGGAGTGACATTTTGTAGTAGTGTTTGAATTAATCATAGCTTGTAATGAAGGCAATGTTTGAACTTCAGTTGTGTTTGTAGAGTGTTTTATAGACAATACTGAATCTGGTTCATCTTTCATCCAAGCAATTCCTGTGGTTCTGTGAAGTGGTCTGATGCTGTGTTGTACAATTGTTTTTCTCATCAAAATAGGTCATTTGTTGCTTTGAAGTAAAAGTGAAAGTGAAAAAGAAGCAGACAGGACTTTTCCTTTCTGGTGACTGGATTGATCATTCCTTTCATTAGGATTCTATGAGGTCCTCGTCTCACTTACAGTGATACAGAATCTGTACTTTGTATATTCTAGTGTATTGGTTATTTCAGTCTTCATTTTAATTTGCATAATTGTTTAGGCAAACTTTAATTTGACAAATTAAACTATGCCAATAGTTTGATTACATTTTGTGGGAAGATAATCGAAGGATGCAGGAAGAATGAGTGAGATCACTTAACTACTGCATCTAATAGATTTACCACTTCAATCCCATGGATAGTGACCCATTGCAGGCTCTGAAATACTGCTCCTGCCTCTAAGAAGAAGATTTAGGGGCTTCAAGTCCCATTTCTGAAATTTGAGCAAAACCTAGTATGACACTCCAGTATTGTACGAGTGGAGGTATCATCATTTAGATGTCTATGCCCTCAGATGGATGTAAAACAATCCCATGGCACTTTACCCTCCCTTGAGGTGGAGAGATGAGGGAGAGGGAAATAGTTATGCAAGTTGGCCCTAGAGAGAGATACTTGTCTTCTTCTCACCATCTTGCCAATTAAGTACTTGGCAAGAAGGTCCATTAAGGCCTTTCTTGATTCACCAGCAATTAAGGCCCTTAAATAGTCAATTAAGATCGGAAGAATAGCTGGTTCATGACATGGCTGACCAGGATGACCTGACTGCAGGGTTGATGAGGAGAGGTCTCTATATGCTCCAAACTGGGGGCATCCAGATGCCTGGATGGGGACAAGAGGGTAGTGTCTGAAAGCTACCCCCGCCATTGCCTCTGACATCCCTCTCAACTGTTCTTTCCCATGAACCCCCTCCACCCCATGAGAAGTAAAATTTCTCGATATTAGATGTCCTATAAAAAGGAGCCCACCTGTCTAATCTTTCCTCATGAGATAATTTCCCCATCACAGCAATCAGTTGAGTAGTTTTTTTTTAAACAGCCTTCGATATATTTAGATCCTTTCTAAATGACACCAGGAGTCAGGAAGTGAGTTTTGCACTACAGAATTTCTCATTGCAGAATTCCTGACCAGCTCTTATATGGCTGGTTCAGTTCAGTTTCTGATCAATGGTAATGTCTGGGATACTAATATTAAGGGATGGTGAAGTTACAGTAATTCCATTGAATGTCAGGTGTGGATGGTTGTATTCTGTCTAGTTGGAGATGACCAGTGAGTGTCAATTGTGTGGCATGAATATTATTTACCACGTATTTAAAAACAGGAAGTGCTGGAGAAACACAGTAGGTTTGGCAGCATCTGTAGAGGGAAAAACAGAGCTAACGTTTCAAGTCCAGAATTACTCTTCCTTGAAAATGAAAGGAGCTGGGAAGGTATGGTTTTATGCTAGTACAGAAAAGAAGGTCGAGCAGTAGAAGAATGATGAGCATGCCAGGAGCAAAAGATAAAGGAAGTGATAATGGTAGACTTAGAACTTAACAAAGGACTTTGTTTTATCCTTTCATGATTCTATCTCAATGAATTTCAAGCGCAATATGATATTCAACTCTTTGTGCATCGTCTTTGCCTCCATGCACATTTTATTTGTACAGGAATCCTGTCCCTGGTCCATGTACACTTCCATCCATCTCCAATACTGCCCCTCTACCTGGAATTCTCCTTCTGGCTTTTTAGCTGCACTTAATCTCTTTCTTGAAAACTGTCAATGTGACATCAGCCGCCTAATTTCTCTTGTTTCTGCAGCACACTCTAACATGTTTCTCTCTGAAATTCCTGTACTTTGATCTCTCAGGTCTAATCTTGACTTTGTTTTCAAACTTGCTGTCAAGGATGGTGCTGTTGTTATCTGGTGTGCTGACTTCTATCTTGCAATGGCTAAGTGCCAACGCTGAAATGCTTTGTCCGATCTCTCCTTGGATCATGACTCCACCACAGAAACATCAAAATGTTATTTCCAGGACTATCATCGGCCTCATCAACTCTGCAGGCCCCTCCCCACCTTCCCACCTCAAGTTACCCTCACCCCGCACAGCCCATTCCTATCTCATTCCCAAAATCCTCAAACAGGACTGCCTTGGCAGACCCATTATTTCAACCTGTTGGTGCCCCACTGAACTTATTTCTTCCTATCCTAATACTATTTCTTTCCCTCCTTGTTCAGTCTTTTCCCACTTCCATTTATGATTCCTTTGACACTTTTGTCGGCTCTACAGTCTCCAATTTTCTGGTTCTAGCTACCTCCTTTCCACCGTGAATGCACAATCTCTTTGTGTGTCCATCCCCATCAAGATGACCTGAAAGCTCTCTGCTTCTCCCTTCAAAAGAGGTCATGAAAAGATCCCTTCCACCACTGCTCTCCTTTGCTTAGTCAAGCTCATTTTCACTTCAAACAACCTTTCCTTTAACTTATCTCATTTTCTCAAAGTCAAAGGTTTGGCTATTGACATGTGCACAGGTCCCAATTGTGCCTGTCTATGTGTGGTCTATGTGGAATATTCCTTTATCTAATCCTACTCAGGCCTCCACCCACAGCTCTTTCTCTGATATCTTGATGATGTAATTGATACTGCTTTCTGTCTTGCCCAGAACTGGTAAAATTAAACAATTTTCCTTCTAATATCCATCTGTCTTTCACCTTCATCGTGAAGGTGGGTGACATGGTGGCTCAATGGTTAGCTCTACTGCTGACAGTGATTCAAGATTCAGTTCTAACCATGGGTGACTGTGTGGAATTTGCACTTTTTCCCCTTCTCTGCGTGGGTTTCCGCTAGGTGCCCTAGTTTCCTCCCCAGTCTCAAGATGTGCAGGTTAGGCACATTGGCCATTGTAGATTACACCATAGTGCCCATGGGATGTGGAGGTTAGATGGGTTGGCCATGGTAAATGTGGGTTATGGGGGTAGGGGACAGATCTGGGATGCTCTTTGGAGGGCCATAGAGTCATACAGCATGGAAACAGACTCTTTAGCTATAGGGACATCCATAGGGATGTTAGGAAGATCCTTCCAGGATTTTGACCCAGTGATATTGAAGGAATAGCAATGTAGTTCTAAGCCAGTGTAACATGAGATTTGAAAATATGGAAGGTCCAAAGACCATCAAGCAGGATTAGAGTCATAGAGTCATTTAGTAAAGAAACACACCCTTTGGTCCAACCAGTCCATGTCAACCATAATCCCAAACTAAACTAGTTCCACTTGCCTACGCTTGGCCCATATCCCCCCAAACTTTCGTAATAATGAACTTATCCAAATGTATTTTAAATGTTGTAACTAAACCTGCATTTACCACTTCCTCTGGAAGTTCATTCCACACACTAACCACTCTATGTTTAAAAAAATTGCCACTTATCTCTCTTTTAAATCTTTCTCCTCTCACCTTAAAAATATGCCCCCTAGTCTTGAAATCCCTCACCCTAGGGAAAAGACACCTACCATTCACCTTATCTACACCCCTCATGATTTTACAAACCTCTATAAGATCACCCGTCAACATCCTACACACCAGTGACAAAATTTCCAAACTATCCAGCCTCTCCTTATAACACAAACCCTCCATTCCCGGCAACATCCTGGTAAATCTCATCTGAACTCTCTCCAGCAATATCCTTCCTATAACAGGGCATCCAGACTGAACACAGTACTCCAGAACAGGCCTAACCAAAGTCCTGTACAACCTCAACTCCTATACTCAAAGATCTGAGCAATGAAGGTAAATGTGCTAAATACCTTTTTATATGAGATGCAAACTTCAAAGAATTATGTACCTGAACCCCTAGGTCTCTCTATTCTACAACACCACACATGGCCCTACTTTTAATTGTACAAGTCTTGCCCTTGTTTGTTTTACCAAAATGCAATATCTTGCATCTATCCAAATTAAATTCCACTCTTCAGTCAATTGATCCAATTGATCAAGATCCCTTTCTAATCTTAGATAACCATTTTCACTGTCCACTATACCACCAATTTTGGTGTCATCTGCAAACTTACTAACAATGCTTTCTATATTCTAATCTAAGTCATTTATATAAATGGCAAACAAAAGTAGATCCAGTACCAATCCTTGAGGAACACTGCTGGGTACAGGCGTCCAGTCTGAAAAACAACCTTCCACCAACACGCTGTGTTTCCTGCTGTTAAGCCGTTAAGCCAATTTTGGATCTAATTGGCATGCTCATCCTGAATCCCACATGATCAAAAACAAAAACAGAAATTGCTGGAAAAGCTCAGCAGGTCTGGCAGCATCTGTGAAGAAAAGTCAGAGTTAATGTTTCGCGTCCGGTGACCCTTCCTCAGAACGTTCTATGCACCATCTCTTTGGACTCACCACACTTTCTGGTGGAGTTGACCAGGTCAATGGGTGAATAGTCGAGCATCACATAAGGCTAAACAGGGCATTCATGAGTGGTGTAAATCCATGCTTCCAATGTGGGCTGGTTTACTCGCACTGTAAAGCTGGGGCATGGAACCTGAAAAAACAAGTGCTGCCAATCGTACGACTTCAGGACTCCCAAAAAACCTAGACCCATTGTGGGTGATCTGCCACAAAACTTGGATCCCTTGTACAAACATAAGGTTGATAAGTGTGGCATGTGCTATTTTAAGCATAAACCAGCTCTGGGAGGCATTCAGGCCATGGTTATTTACTCTCAGAAGCAAGATGTGCAGACGGTCATGTAGAGTATGGTTGGATCTTTTGCACTGTTCATTACCCTTTGGATGAAAGGGGGTGGTGCTGGTGCAGCTCTTAGCAATACCATAGACCTTGCAAAGCTCCTGTAGGAACTTGCCCTTGAAGTTGCAACCCTGATCACTGAATCTGAAATGAAACATAAAAATGTCAAACCAGTCACGAACTAACACTTTGGCTATAAGTGAGGTCATTTGGTTGTGGGACCACAAGTGGTCTGTGTGAACTTGGTGAGGACATCTATCAGTACAAGAACATGGTCAGTCTTGTTTATACAGGGGTCAAGGACCATAAAATCCATTACAAGGACCTTTAGAGGTCTCTTGGAAGTCATGGATCCCATCCTGTGGCAAAGTTATTCCTTGCTTTAGCCACTGTACAATTCTTAAAACTTCAACACTAGTCATCAAGTTCAGCAGCCATCTTGGGTCAATAACACTGCTGCCTGGTCAGGCCAGTTTTCTTTTCTGTGTTTGGTGTTCTGTTTTATCATGAACTGCTACCTAGACTTGACACTTAAGGCTGTTGGGAAGGATAAGTTGTTTCACTTGCCTCTCCTTGTCATGAACCAACTGATAGAGGACCCAAAACTTCTCCCTGATCCTTTTCCATCACTTCAACAGTTTTGTACTTGTTTGAACTCCCTCATCAGTTGTTGGTAGTTTGGTGGATATTGGGCCTTCCATTAATAGTGCAGTTTATTAATGTCTGTTAGACAAAGCTACCAATGATATATCTTGAAACCACACCTGGCTGTCTACACCTGGTTTGGACCTCACCCGTACGGACATTGGTGACACTCCACTGGATCTTAGTCTGAATAGCATAGGGAATTGGGCTCAGAAAGCTGCCTTTGACTTGGGCATGGGCATGGGCATGGGCATGGCAGCAACCACAGGAAGATATCCCAACTCCAATTCTCGAATTCTCTCACTAGATTATATAGACTCTGGAAATGTTCCTAACATTGGATGTGGGGAAAATGCTAGAGTCCATTAAATAAAATTTAATAGCAATACACTTGGAAAACAGGATTGTGCAGAGAATTGGACAGAGTCAACATTGGTTTATGAAAGGGAAATAGTGCTTGAAAAATCTACTGGATGTTTTTGAGGATGTACTTGGTACAGTTGATAAAGGAGAGCCTATGGATGTGGTTTACTTGGACTTCCAAAGCTTCCAATAATATCCCACGTAAGAGTTAACATGTAAGATGAAAATGCGTGGCACTGCAGGTAATGTACTGATATGGGTAGAGAACTGATGAGAAGACAGGAAAAAGAGTACAAATATATGGGTCTTTTCTGACTGGCAGTCAATGACTAGTGACAATATATATTAGTGATTTTGATGAGGGAATTATATATAATATCTCAGAGTTTTCAGTTGACACAAAGCTGGGTGGGTGGGTGAACTGTGAGGAGGATACAGAGGTGCTTTGTTGTGATTTGGACAAGTTGACTGAGCGGGCACAGGAATGGCTGCTGATGTATAATGTGGATAAAATGCGGTTATCCATTTTGGTACCAAAACAGCAAGGCAAATTATTATCTAAATGGCAATAAATTGAGAAAGGGGCAAGTGCAATATGACCTGGGTGTCCTTGTACATGAGTTGCTGAGAGTAAGCATGCAAGCCTAGCAAATTTTAAAGAAAGCAAATGGTACATTGGCCTTCATAACAAGAGAATTTGAGTACAGGAACAGGGATATCTTGCTGTAATTGTACAGTGCCTGTGTGAGACTGTACCTAGATTATTGCATGCAATTTTGGTGTCCTTATCTGAGGATAGATGTTCTGACTATGGGGCAAATGCAACAAAGGTTTACCAGTCTGATTCCTGGGATGGCAGCACTGACATATGAAAAAAACTGGATTGGTTAGGACTATATTGACTGAAGTTTAGAAGAATGAGGAATTAATCTCGTATTGAAATAACTCCCTTGAGGATGATACCCTGTCACCAAGTCACCTCTTACTTACACATGAACAGTCCTTTACTCTAGTACTGTCTCATACAGAATCAGGCACCAAAGTGTCAGTATCCCTGGCGCTCAATCTTTTTATGGCAGTCAAGGCTCCTGACTGGACTGGATAAACAACCCCAATCAGGGACCTCATATTGTATGAGGCCCAGCTGGCTAAAATCATTATAATACTACATCTCTCCCCCTCTGACACTGTGGACATAGGCCAGTCCTTTGTCTTTGAGAGCCTCATGGGATGATTTAGCATTAGGTCAGTTTCCTCCACTCAGCATCTGACACAGGCAGTATGTAATACATGGGAGCTCACCTTTTGTGACAGGAGCACCTCAATAGACTTTCACTCTCTTCTTCCGGTGGCAAAAGAATCAAGGCAGCTACCTCTATCATGTTGATCTGTGATTTAGAGAACTCAACAATGTTTGATGAAGAGAGTGAATCCACAGGTTTGGCAGCATTTCCAAAGGATGCCGGAGCAGGGCACATATTGTTCTCCCACCATTGGTGAATTTGCGACTTTCATGCGGTCCATGTACTTGTCACTGGTCATCACCCTTGATGACTATGCTTCACACCAATGCAGGATCATTTCCTTGATTCATACACCAAACTTTGACCCCTGTATCAAACTGTTGATCTCTCTAAGTGGAGTCTTGGGTCCAGCATTGGAGTTCCTGATGCCATTTCACCCTCCCCATCAGGTCCAAGAAGATCAGACTTAACCTGATGTGGAGTCTTCTACCCAACCACGCTGGTGCTATCCCTGTAGTTGCATGTGGTGTGGTCCTATGATCAAATGAGAACCATGACAGTTTGGTATCTGGCGAGGCTGTAGACTGTTTGTTCAATCCAGCCTTTAGAGTTTGAACTGCTCTTTCATAAGAGATTGGAACCGAAGTTGTACTCTTAATTTGTAAAGATTCCCTGGTATAGGTTCTGTAGCTGAGATCTTGTGCAAATTTAAGGGCTGGAGTCCAGAGTGAATTTTATTAAAAACTGGTTCTGCAATCACTGATATGGCTGCACTAGTATCAACCTCCATCAGAACCAGGTGAGCATTTAACTAGACATTTATCTTGATTGTTCTCATTTTGATGTCGCTAAGCAATTTAACTGTTCCAAACCACATAGATACGGGGAAAATGTCCTCGTTTTTCAAGGACCGCTACTTCCCCTCCACATTGGTTGAAAACGCCCTCAACCGCATCTTTCGCGTTTCCCACAATTCATCCTTCACACCCTCTCCCCGCAATAACAACAAAAACAGAATCCCCCTCGTCCTCACGTACCACCCCACCAACCTCCGGATCCAACACATCATCCTCCGCCACCTGCAAACTCCACACAGACAGACTGCCTGACAGTGGAATCAAACTCGGGTCCCTGGTTCTGTGAGATGGCAGTGCTAATCACAGAACCACCACACTGCCCCAAAGAGCTCGGCTGTCTCAAAAACAGCTCTACTGAAACTCAGAGATAGTCGGAACTGCCGATGCTGGAGAATCTGCGATAACAAGGTGTAGAGCTGGATGAACACAGCAGGCCAAGCAGTATCAGAAGAGCAGGAAAGCTGACGTTTCGGGTTTGGACCCTTTTTCAGAAATGGGGGAGGGGAAGGGGATTCTGAAATAAATAGAGAGAGAGGGGGAGGTGGATGGAAGATGGATAAAGGAGCAGATAGGTGGGGAGGAGACGGACAGGTCAAGGAAGCAGGGATGGAGCCAGTAAAGGTGAGTGTAGGTGGGGAGTTAGGATGGCGGTTGGTCCATCAATGGAAGACGGACAGGTCAAGGAGGCGGGGATGAGGCTGGGAGGTAGGAGGTGGGAGTGGGGGTTGAGGTGGGAGGAGCGGATAGATGGGAGAAAAGACGGACAGGTCAGGGAGGCGGGTACGGAGCCAGTAAAGGTGAGTGTAGGTGGGGAGTTAGGATGGGGGTAGGTCAGTCAAGAGAAGACAGACAGGTCAGGGAGGCGGGTATGAGCTGGGCTGGTTTTGGGATGCGGTCGGGGGCAGGGAGATTTTGAAACTTGTGAAGTCCACATTGATACCATTGGGCTGAAGGGTTCCCAAACGAAATATGAGGTGCTGTTCCTGCAACCTTTGGGTGGCATCGTTGTGGCACTGGAGGAGGCCGATACAGTATACCACATTAGCAGATGTGCAGGTGAACATCTGTTTAATGTGGAAGGTTTTCTTGGGGCCTGGGATGGGGGTGAGGGGGGAGGTGTAGGGGCAGGTGTAGCACTTCCTGCGGTTGCAGGGAAAAGTGCCAGGGGTGGTGGGACTAGTGGGGAGTGTGGAGCAGACAAGAGAGTCACGAAGAGAGTGGTCCCTCCAGAAGGCGGATAAGGGTGGGGAGGGAAAAATGTCCTTGGTAGTGGGGTCAGATTGCAGGTGGCGGAAGTGTCGGAGGATGATGCGTTGGATCCGGAGGTTGGTGGGGTGGTATGTAAGGATGAGGGGGATTCTGTTTTTCTTGTTATTGCGGGGAGGGGTGTGAGGGATGAGTTGCAGGAAACGCGAGAGATGCAGTCGAGGGTGTTTTCGACCACTGTGGAGGGGAAGTTGTGGTCCTTGAAAAATGAGGACATCTGGGATGTCTGGGAGTGGAATGCCTCATCTTGGGAGCAGATGTGGCAGAGGCGAAGGAATTGGGAATCGGGGATGGCCTTTTTGCAGGAAGGTGGGTGGGAGGAGGTGTACTCAGTAGCTGTGGGAGTGGGTAGGCTTGAAATGGATATCAGTTTCCAGGTGGTTGCCAGAGATGGAAATGGAGAGGTCCAGGAAGGAGAGAGAGGTATCGGAGATGGTCCAGGTGAACTTAAGGTTGAGGTGGAAGGTGTTAGTGAAGTGGATGAACTGTTCAAGCTCCTCGTGGGAGCACGAGGTGGCGCCGATACAGTCATCGATGTAACGGAGGAAGAGGTAGGGGATAGGGCCAGTGTAGCTTCGGAAGAGGGATTGTTCCACGTATCCTACAAAGAGGCAGGCATAGCTTGGTCCCATGCGGGTACCCATGGCTACCCCCTTTGTCTGTAGGAAGTGGGAGGAATTGAATTCCTCTACATATTGTTATCCCATACTTTGCTATGTTTTATCTTGCTT
Source organism: Rhincodon typus (assembly GCF_021869965.1). NCBI lineage: Eukaryota > Metazoa > Chordata > Chondrichthyes > Orectolobiformes > Rhincodontidae > Rhincodon > Rhincodon typus. Next base: position 42,539,118 of record NC_063356.1, on the reverse strand, counting down.
GCAACTTTACATGTGTATAAATACTGTTAGGATTCAACTTAGTTTGACTGCTAATTTTTGCTTGAATCTCTCTTCACCTCCTGTATAAACTTTTCCATTCTCCTTTTTTACTTTCAATAATCTTCTTGGTTTTATCTGAATCTTTTTCTTGCTATTTGCCATAAGTGTTCTTTTTCTATTTTAGTTTTTATTTCCTTTCTCATTCAGGGCTCATTTGCCTTCTTCACACACCCATTTATGTTTAAATCGGACTTCCCTCAATTTTCAATCTGTAGGAAAAAATTAATCCCAGAGCATGCCTATTTCCACTAGCTAGTGTCATGAAGGGATGTGACTGAGTAAATAGATTCCAGTGGTTGAAGGATCACAAACAAGTGGACATAATTATAAGATTAAATATAAAATTTACGACAGGGAGCAGGGGAAACCTTTTACACAGTGGTTATACAGTGCATTCCTGATCAAAGCAGAGACCACATCATCTTGCAAAACTAAATTAGATATATGGTTGAAGGAATGGAGAAAAAAGGGATTTCAGAATGGGCATGTTTTTAGGATTAGGATTGCTGCTCATGTGGAGGAAAATTGGCAAAATAAACTAGTTGGGCTGAATGATTATTTTCTGTTTTTAAATTCTATGTAAGAGGTCCCATGCTCACTTAGACATCAGCTTCTTAAAAGCAGGTTGAAATATTGTCCTTTACGTGGTAAAATAGAGTACTGTCTGAAAAATTCTGAACAATGCCCTTAATGCCTTCTAGAAATCCACGTCCAGCATATCCACAGATTCCCCCTTTACTGCGTGCTTGTTACATTTTTGCAAGTGGAATAATGGTGGTCATGTAACCACTGGCAATTGCCATAAGAACCTGTCTGGTTCATTTATGTCCTTTAATGAAGGATATCTGCTATCATTACCTGGTCTGGCCTAAATGTAACTTTAGACCCACAGCAATGTGGTTGACTCTTAACTGCTTTCTGGATAATTGGGGCTGAGGAATAAATATTGGCCTGGCCAAAGATGCCCACATGCCATATAAAAATGAAAAAAAAAGTCACAAGGTACCAAATCAAAATTTATTATCCAAAACAAGAGATCATGGTGTAGGGAATAACATAGTAGGAAGGATAGATGATTGGTCAGCTAACAGGAAACAGAGTTGCCCTTTTGGGAAAGATCGATGCCAAGGTGTGTGAAGTGCTCAACATAATCAGAGTGTTGCCTTCAATAGATGTGGGAGGTAGGATATTTGGCTGACCAGAAAAGTAGAAATGAACATGTCATTTCTAGATTGGCAAGATGTGACGGGTGGTGTCACAGGTATTAGTGCTGGAGTCTTAATGCATTCATATAAGTTCACTTGATTGAGTCTTAGGATGGAGTAGGAGGTTCTTATTTGAAAAGCCTGTCCATTGGTGTTTAGATGAATGAGCGGCCATCTTATTGAAGCATACAAGATCCTGAGAAGACTTGACAGGGTAGCCAGTTGTGGGATGGACTATAAAAAGGGGACACCATTGAACAATAAGGGATTACCCATTCAAGGTACAGATGAGGAGACTTTTAGATGGTTGTCAGCCTTTGGATCTCTCTTCCCCCAAGAGTGACAGAGATGTATTGTTATGTATTTACAACTGTCTTGAATGGGAGGTTTGAAACTCCATGCCTTCAAAATCTAGATTAGTGTCAAGCAAGGCTGTCTGATTGCACCCATACTGTTTACTATCTACCTGACAGTGGATATTCGTCTCTTCAAACTGTCCTTTGATGTCAGTATTCAATACTGTCCAAATAGGAATTTTTTAACCTAAGAACTAGAAATGGGAGTAGGTCATTTGGCCCCTTGAGCCTGCTCCGCCATTCAATAGGATCAGTGCTGATCCGACATTCCTCATGTCCACTTTCATTCCCTTTTCTTGATTCCCTGACTGCTCAAGAATCTATTGCAACCTTAAGTACACACAATAACTCTACCCCATGGCTCCCTGTGGTAAGGAGTTCTGAAAACTGGTAACCCTCCGAGAAAAGAAATTCCTTCTCATCTCAGTTCTTAAATTGGCACAGTTCTTAAATTAATTCTGAGACTATGTTCTCTGATCCTAGACTCTCTCATGAGGGGAAATGTCCTTCCAGCACTTGCCTTGACAGAAGCTCAGAAGAGGTCGTATTTAAGCTGATGATGGGGGCTGGTGAGAAAAAGGAGGGAGCAGATAGTTTGAGACGGAGCTCAGAGAGAAGGAGAAAATAAGTTAGGCAGCAAAGGGATTATTGATAGTAGGCTAGTGAAGAAGAAAAGCTAGATAAATGAGAATAGGGTCTATGGGTGAATGAAACTAGGTTGGCTGTGTTGCAAACAACCCATATCATGATAGAGATAACAAGGTGAAGAGGTGGATGAACACAGCAGGCCAGGCAGCATCAGAGGAGTAGGAAAGCTGAAGTTTCGGGTCTGGACCCTTCCTCACAGAACCTGGGTGTGGGGTGATTAATTGGAATGGAAGGAGGTGTTCATGGTCCGCAACACCCCCTCCCCCAGAGTGCACCAAACATTTTTATGTGTATACCTCTAAGACTTTTCTCGTAATTTGAACCTCTGTTGGAGACCATGCCTTCTGCAAGTTGGGAACTGTGTTATCTTTGGTCCCTGCCTTGTATATTAGTGCTGGTGACTCACCGTGTGCAGATCTCATATCTGTACTATCCGCTAAGATACTTATAGTGTCATGATCTGAGCCAGTGGTGCTAGTGTGCAGTCATGATATGGTGTGTCTTTATCATCACTGCTCTTCTGGTCTTTCTGCACTAGCTGGCCGTGTTGAAGTTTTTGAACATCTGAAAGGGAAAAGGGACAATGTCAAGGTTGCGGTGAGGGGAGAGGGAAAGCAAGACTGCATGCTTTTCGCATCTGTACTTGGTATGTCAGAAGGATGCTAGGAACGAGAGAGAAGTGAGTCTTTGACACTGATCTAGCTTCCTCAGAGCCATCACTCAGAGCAAACAGAATATCTGACACTCCTGTTTTGTTTTAGAGGCCGGTATCCCATCACCAAGTCACCCTTTATTTATTTGTGCACATTACACTGGCTGTGGCCAGGCAGTTCAGAGTCAGTCCCTGCATAAGGAGATTCTAAATCCCTTGTTTATATATTTTTTCTTTTGTTTATTTTCGCCAGCATTCTTGTTGGGCATATGCACATGTGAGACACAGGACACTCTTGTTCATTTTTATTTCTATTTTTTTCCTTATACTACTGCCATCCAGCAGTAGTGCTTATCCTCCCTAGCACCCTTGTTGTGCGTGTGCAGGCGTGAGACACAGTAAAAAACACCAGGTGTGCAAATAACTTTATTAACATACCACCGCCAGGAAAATTACTCATGTGACCAAAGCATCGGTATCAAACAGGGCCCCTGTAGGGGCAAAGCGTATGTGAAAGAAAAAGTGAGGGGGAGGGTAGGGACCGAATCAAATTAGAGTTTGTGTGCGAAACAAAGCACTCCACGCCCTGCGGTGCCTATTACTCCTGAAAAGCATCGAGAGTGCCAGTGCATATCACGTGCTCCTTCTCCAGGGACACCTGGCGCGACACTTCTTTAAAAATATTTTTTTCTTCTTTTTTTTGCTGTTCCTCTACATTATTGCCATCCAGCAGTAGTGCTTATCTTCGCCAGCACCATTATTGTGCATATGCAGGTGTGAGACACAATAAAAAAACACCAGGTGTGCAAATAACTTTATTAACATACCACCACCAGGAAAATCACCCATGTGACCAAAGCATCAGTATCAAGCAGACCCCCTATAGTGGCAATACCTATGTGAAAGAAAAAGTGAGCGAAAGGGCAGGGATCAAATCAAAATAGAGTTAGCGGGGGAAACAAAGCACTCTATAGCCTGCAGTGCCCACCTCTCCTGAAAGGCAATCGAAAGCGCCAGTGCACACCATGTGCTCCTTCTCCAGGGATACCCAGGTGTGACACTTTTGTTTATACCTGTCAGCCAGGATCCCTGATTGGCCTAGATTAACAGCTCCAATCAAGGAACTCATTCTCTGACGTCCACCTGGCTGAACTTGTTACAATCACAACATCCCTCCCCCAAGTCCAAGGACATAGGCTTTTTTTTATATAGATACTGCCCTGGAGCGTTTTAGCATCGAGTCAGGTTCCTCTAACTCTGCCTCTGATACTGGGGGTGTGTTATGCTCAGTAGCTTGCCTATTGTGCCCGGAGTGTTTCGGAGGAAATGGATTCTCCTCTTCAGGTGGCAAAGGTGTTGAAGTGGTGACATCCGCTGTGACCATTTCAGATTCTGAGCTATCTTCAATGTTTAATGCAGAGGGAGGACCCACTTGTTCCAGAAGAGTTGGAAAGGCAGTCAAGGAACTGGGCACATTTTGCACCCACATCACTTGCGAGTTCGCAACTTTCATACGGTCCACGTGCTTGTTCAGGACTATCGCACCTACCCGAACTTTATACATCACTGGACCTGACTTCACGTCAGCCATGCCTCCTACACATTCGGGGCCATTCCCGGGGTTCCTACGCCAAGCTTCGTTTCCTGAAGTAAACTGTCTCTCTCACTGTGGAGTCTTATGTCCAGCATTGGTGTTCCTGATGCTGTTTGACCCGCTCCCCTTCCTTGTCTGGGAAGATCAGATTTAACTTGATGTGGAGTCTTCTCATTAGCAACTCTGCTGAAGCTATCCCTGTAGTTGCACAAGGGATAGTCCTATAATCAGATAGGAACAGGGGCAGTTTGGTATCTAGTGAAGCTGTAGGCTGTCTTTTAAGCCTGCCCTCAAAGTTTTGACTGTTTTTTCTGCCAGACTATTGGATGATGGATGATATGTCCTTTTATGATGAATACCATTTGACTTTAGGAAATACTCAAATTCCCTACTGGTAAACAATGGCCCGTTATCTGTGATCAACACTTCTGGGGGTCTATGTATTCAAAAGGTGTATGCAGTTTTTCTATCATTATCTCCGTGTTTGATAAGTGAATACTATGAACGTTCAACCAATTTGAGTGGGTGCTCACAATGACCAGGAACATTGACCTCATGAAAGGACTTGCATAGTCGAAGTGTAACCAAGTCCAGGGTTTGCCCAGCCGCTCCCACGAATGTGAAGGAGCTGCTGGTGGTAATTTTTGATCTTGTTGGCACTCTGTGCACTGCCCCACCAACTCAGCCACGCAACAACAGAATCAAATGAGTCAAGGTTCCCGAATAACGTCATGATGCTAGAAATGCTTACCCCAACTCAAAGATAACCGTTGTGAGTGGAACTTCTTCAGGAGCGTGCTTTTCTCTCATCACCACTGAAATAACTCCACAGAGGCCAGTATCCTGTCACCAAGTGACCCTTTATAAACCCATGGAAAGTCCTTGACACTTATACAGCTTCCTCAGAACCAGTTGTCAGAATGAACAGGATGTCTGACACTCCTGTTTGTTTGTTTTTTTTCCCTTTTCTTTTGTCCATCAGGTACTTGTTCTCCACAGTACACTGGCTGTGGCCAGCCAGTTTGGACACTCTTTGTACCTGTTAGCCAGGATTCCCTGCTTGGGCCAGATTAACAGCTCCAATTAGGGAAGTAATGTTCTATGAAAACCACCTGCCTGACCCTGTTACACTTTGCTGCTCCAGTTAGCCGATGTTGCCTCCAATTTACAGCACCACCTTCTGCATATATGTGGGAAGCATGTCTGTCAGTTTTGTGCAAGGTGTTCAGGTAATATGAGTATCTTGTTTCAAAAGTTAGCAAATGATGTCTGGGTCAAGAATTCATAATGACACAAAATCAGAACTTTGTCATAGTTCATAATACAGTTGCCTTTGAATGAATTGTGGCAAATCTAGCACAAAACAGGGATTGAACCAAGGGATAGACACTGACAGAACACTTGGACAGGATGACGTAATAGGATATGGGCACAGGGATGAAGCAGAATATTTGGCATCAGTAATACTAGCTCATTCCAACATTGTGCATTGTGGATCTTTGCAGCACCACTCAGCATCTCAACTCCACTGACGGGTTCAGTTTGTTAACAGACTATGTGGATAGTCAGACAGTTTTCCTTCTCTATCTCCTGCTGCCCAAATCTTGCTGTACACAATGAACTATTAATTTGAGACACAGGTAGTAAAGCTTTGTATACAGTATTGATTCATTTTAAAAGTTATATTTAAACCTATTCCAAATTGGATTTTACCAGGCACATGGATTAGCAGGTTTTAAAGCTGTAAAAAGCTAGATGAGCTAATTGAATTTTGTTCCTCTATCTGATCATAGGTTATTTTTAGTTGGCGTGCTGTAATCCTTTACTGCTGCAGTTAATCCTCTGTTAAAAATGTACTCCACAATGCTCAAAACAACAATCTTGAGTGTCCCTGATGATTCATCTGATCAATATTCTGAGTGACTAAACTGTGCATTCACCAATTAGGCAGTGTGCATTTTATCCCCTCAGTAGGCAGTCTTGACACAGTCTGGCAAATAGTGATTTAGTATTTCATTAGCTATATTAAGCTCGTCCACCTACTTGTCAGAAGCCCCCACACCTTCTGTGTCTGAAGCCCTTCTCCCTCTCCCGCTTTCTGATGCCTCAGCTTCCTTCTCTTTCTGAAGTCCCACATCTGTTCTGCCTGAAACCTGAAAGTTCCTCACCTTGTTCTTTCAGAAATCCTTCCAAATCACATTTTTTGAACTATAAACTGGAATTTGAATTGATTTGGTTTATTATTATCACAAATACTGAGTTACAGTGAAAAATATTGTTTTGCGTGCTGACCAGACAAATCCTTACATGAGTACATCAGGATAATAGAATATAATGCAGAATATAGCATTGCAGCTATAGAGAAGGTGCAGACAAAGGTCAACCCTAATATATGAGATTACCATTAATAAATCTGATAACAACGGGGAAGAAGCTGTTCTTGAATCTGTTGGTACGTATCCCCTGTCCAATAGAAGAGGGTGTAAGAGAGTAGGAGGGGTGGGAGGGATCCTTGATTATGCTGGCTGCTTTCTCAAAGTGGGAATGGAAGTCAGACACCGTATATAACTGAAATACCAAAAATCAAGTGATGCACATTTATAGCTGTACAAGACAATGAGCTAAATCTTACATTTTTTTGGGCTAGGTCCAAATTACGTCAAGTTTTTGGAAGGTTTGGCACCAGGCCTAGATGGGTTGTGTGATGCTCCTAATAAGCATAGGATTCTGATTTTGACTGCCTGAACATAGTCTGGACTAGTATCAGAGTCTGCCCTTGACATGCTGTGCCAGGAACCCCTGAGTGAACTTGACTGGATTGAGGCTTGCTGGCACCTATGACAAGTTTTCCTGGCTTTGTGTCTGCACTAAGCAACATTGCAGGACAGCAGTAATTTGAGCTTGTTATCAGTGGCTAAGGGAGAAAAGCACAAAAATGCAAGGCAATGTGCTATGAGAGCAAGTAAATAGCCTGGAGATGCAACCAGGTCCAGTCCATGAGCTGGGTGTGTGTCCCTGAGTGCACATGTCCTTGCTGCAGCATTACAATGATAGTTGCCAGTACAGTCCAAGGGACAGCACTGACGTACAGAAGCATCCTGTAAGTGGATTGGAGATGTGGCTATGAGAATTTCTAGAGGCTGGCACATTCAGGTACCAATATCTGTAGATGTGGCGTGCATGTGGCTGGTGTCCATAGAGCATGCCCTGAGATGTTGGTGGCTGGTTATTAACTTGAAGGTTGTATGGAGCAAGCAGTGAGCTGAAGCTGCCAGGTGCTCAGTCTGGTTTCTTTTTTGGGCTTTCCCAATGTCTAACATGTTTGCTAAATTTGGTAACTTGGGAGGTTGAATATTAATGAGGCAAGTTGTAACATTAACAAGGCATTTAATAAGTGTTCATCTCAGTCTATGGTAACTTGTCACTGTCTAGCAAGACTTTCACCATAAAATATGAAGTGAGATGATCTCAGCATCGAGATTAGCCTTGCAGAACTCTTGTCACTCAGGCCCCTATGAGATTCTGCTCAACGTTGCTTTTTGAGCAGTGAGATTTCTGCAGAGCCTGCGGTGGCTGCATTAGTCTGTACAGCCACCTACAGCCTCACTCTGAGAGTGTAAGAGCGTCATCCTCATCTGTGAGCGACCACCAATGAATGAATAAGTAGCACTTCCTCAGTATTAGCCAGTTTATTAATGTTTAAGTCTGGGTTCTGCCAGGGCCAGTCAGCTGCAGACTACAGTCTTACAGCTTTGGTCCAAAATTGGACAAAAGAGCTGAATTCGTGATGTGAAATCAGAGTAACTGCCCTTTGACTTCAAGACAGTAGTTGACTAAGTGTGGCGTCAAACAGCCCTAGTAAAACTGAACTCAAAAGGAATTGAGGGAAAAACAATTACCTAACACAATGGAACATGTTACGTTGCTGTAACCAAACATCTTCTCTGCCCCAAAATGTTGTTGTAGGAATTCCTCAGGGTAATGTCTCGGTCCAGATGGTAGTTTTGCTGATGATGCACAAGGTCCAGTGTCATTCACTATTCCTGAGTTACTGAAGCAGTCCCTGCTCACATGCAACATGGATTTCAATCTTGGCTGAGAAATGGCAAGTAATATTGCATTACATAATGGCCCACTGCTTTCGTGTTGAAGCACCAACACATTTTTTGTAGAAAATACTTACAGTACACAACTAAAGAAAGAGACAGTGCAGATAGGAAAGGGCACTTGATCTCCTCATGTACTTTATGATCTTTTATTTATGTATAGTCTGAGGTTCCTTCCTTCATCTATTTTCTTTATTCACAGATGTTGGGTCAAAATCCTGGAACTCCCTTCCCAACACTACTGAGGGTCAGAGATAGTAGGAACTGCAGATGCTGGAGAATCTGAGATAACAAGGTGTAGAGCTGGATGAACACAGCAGGCCAAGCAGCATCAGAGGAGCAGGAAGGCTGCCGTTTCGGGCCTAGACCCTTCTTCAGAAAAAGGGTCTATCTTTACCATATGACCTGCATCAGTTCAAGAAGGCAACTCATCATCAATTTCTGAAAGGAACTTAGGGATGTGTAATAAATGCTGGAATAGCCAATGATGCTTTAATCCCATTAAAGAATTAAGAAGAATTTCAGTGGAAATGAGACTGCCTCAGTACTTTGTATAGCAATATCAGAAATCGCTTTATAGAGATGAGGGTATGCCTTTAGTAAAAGTGCGCTGAAGCCCTATGTCAGTCCAGCAGACCTCAGTAAAATAGAAATGTGTCCCAGAAACACCACCAGAACATTGGCATTAAGTATCAGTATACTGTATCTACATCATTCCTCACATCAGGCATCAAAAATCTCTAGTGACATTCAATTTAAACAACTAACTTTTCTTTGTAACTAGTTCTTTTTTTCACTTGTTCATGAGATAGCATTACTGGCAAGGCCAATATTGTGCTCGGAGAACATAGTGATGTGCCACCTTCTTGAATGACTACTGTCCATGTAGCCCCTTAATGCTGTATTGTAGGGAGCTCCTCAATTTTGGTACAACCACAGTGAAAGAGCTGTGATATATATTTAAATCAGGAAGCTCTGTGATTTAAAAGGGAAGGTTGCAAGTGGTAAAGGTTCTTCTACGTGGTGAAGGTCACAGGTTTGGAAAGTGCTGACTAACTTGGCAAGTTGCTGCAATAAATCTCATGGTTGGGTGCAACCAAGGCTGTCAATTTACAAATTATGTATCATCTTTGTAAAGTTTTGAATAATTCTGGCAGGTTTAAGTCAGGATGTACATACACTAGGTTAATTGATCTAAAGCACTGTCACTTGTGTTTATCCTTTCTTTGCTTTCAAATTCTGACAAGTTTAACTTTAAACTCTGAGTCTGAAGCAAAAGAATGTGTTAACAGAATCATAGAGTCTTAATTTACTGCAGTGCAGAAAAGGCCTTTTGGCCTATCGAATCTGTACAGACCTACCTACGGTAAGCCCACTTTCCAGGACTTGACACATAACCATGAATGTTATGACATTTCAAGTGCTTGTCAACTTACTTTTAAAAGGTTGTAAGGTTTCCTGATTCAACTGCTGTCAGTATTCCAGATATTCACATGGTTTAGATGAAAAATGTTCCCTCAGATCCCCTCTAAGCCTCTTGCTGTTCCCTTTAATATTATGTCCTCTCGTTATTGATGTTTTAACTAAGGGGAACAGCTACTTCCTATCCAAACTGTCCATACCCTTCATAAACTCAATTTATACACTCAACATGTTTGAAAGGATTCTGAATTGTTGTGTTTATTTATTTAAAGTATGACAAACTATCAGTCAATCTCTTTATAAACTAATGAATCAAAGTATAGGTGACTGTACTACTGCCATTTATGAGATAAACTGGACAACATGCTTGCCAATGAGAAATTAGGATTTCACTTCCTGAATCTGAAAATATGAATAACACAAAACCAATTGAACTGAATAGCACAATGTTCAAAGTAAATTTTCTGAACTAAATGGGATGATGCAAAATCAGGATTGACCTTTCGAGGTAGCAGCTTGTTCACTGAAAGCAGAAAGTTGTGGTTTAATGTTTCCAGCCTGTAACTTATTTAACCAGCAATCAATGTGCAAAATATCAGGAAGTGTGATGCCATTATTTTCATATTGCCCTCATCTTCAGAGAATTAAAATGATATGTATTATAAACTTCCATAAAAGCAATCATTAAGGGAAGTATCAGGCTAGAAACAAAAACAGAAGTTGCTGAAAGCTCAGCAGATTTGGCAGCATTTGTGAAGAAAGGTCAAAGTTAACGTTTCAGGTCTGATGACCTTTCCTCAGAACAATTCTGAGGAAGTGTCACTGGACCCGAAATATTAACTCTGATCTTTTTGTCACAGATGCTGCCAGACCTGCGGAGCTTCCAGCAACTTCTGTTTTGGTTCCTAATTTATAGCATCCGCAGTTCTTTCAGTTTTTAATCAGGTTAAAAACAAGTTTCATGATTTCTTTTGTATCATTCTGTCACATTCAGGAATTAATAATTTTATTTCATCAGTTCGTTGCAAGAGCAACATTCACTGCTCACTGTAGTCTTGTCCCACAGCATCACTGGAACAGCTGGACAAGCACCATGTCCATCATTCACTTGGGCATCCAGTTGCCTCTGCAGAAACAGACCTTCTCATCTCTTCTAACGACACTACAAAATCTCTCTGAAACCTTCATCCTTGGCAGATGGTGGTCAACCCTTAAAGACAACATCTGTCCAAAGAAAGATAATCGTTCCAATGGAACCAGGTCAACAGTAATACCTTCAGTAAACATCAAACATGAAGTCATTTTAGAAATAATCTGCCAAATTTGGTGAACTCCTTGAAATAATTTTGTAGTTCATTGAGGGATTCTGGACCCTATGTCAAGAATTGCTGTGGGAAATGCTGAGTGAAGTATTGAGCTTGAATGTGATGTTCCTGTGATGAACCAGCCCACCAATATTTATTGACTGACCTCATTAAATAGAGAGTAGACACTTAGGCAACCAGCTATTATTTGTGGAAGGATTTGGGACAGGAGGCTGAAAAATTCGTAATACAAAGATTTAACTGTTGAAAATAATATACCATAGTATAATGGGGAGCAGTCATAAGCACACTGCTGCTGTGCCATCTTACGGTTATTGGTGGAATTGCAAAATAATTACTCAGAATGGAGAGCTGAGTCACGGGCATCACTGGCTAAGCCAGCATTTATTACCTAACCCTAATTGCCCTAGAGGAGGCGGCGGTGAACTTCCTTTTTGAACCATGGCAACTCTTTAGGTGTGGTATTCGGCTGGTCAGCCAGTGACAGTGAAAGAGTGATGATGTATTCTTAGATATAGCTTTATTAATGTTTTTATTTTGTTTACTTGCAGAATAGTGTCAGTCCTTATTTCTGAGATAGTAGGAACTGCAGATGTTGGAGAATCTGAGATAACAAGGTGTAGAGCTGGATGAACACAGCAGGCCAAGCAGCATCAGAGGAGC
>NC_063356.1:42525574-42526687 GCF_021869965.1 Rhincodon typus | reverse complement strand
GCCTTCCGGCTCCTCTGATGCTGCTTGGCCTGCTGTGTTCATCCAGTCCTTATTTCTCTCAGGTTTACATGCGATAATCTGCTAGCTTTCAAAACACAACTAACTGAAACTTACCTCGTTATCCTTAGCATGGGAACTCATTAACAAGTTCCTTGTTACAAACGCCACCTGTCAAATGACAGACTCTGAACCACGTGTGTGAATAGTCCTTGTAAAACAGGTTCAGGATATTATTCGGACTGCTATTACAGGGGCCTCAGTACAAACCCATTAAACAATTGTGGAGAGACATGAACCATGTAGTACTGACAAGTATCAGAGATAGTAGGAACTGCAGATGCTGGAAAATCTGAGATAACAAGATGTAGAGCTGGATGAACACAGCAGGCCAAGCAGTATCATGGGAGCCGGAAAGCTGACGTTTCAGGCCTAGACCCTTTGAAACGTCAGCTTTCCTGCTCCTATGATACTGCTTGGCCTGCCGTGTTCATCCAGCTCTACATCTTGTTATCTTAGTACTGACAAGTGTCCCCTTTACAGTGAGAGGCTATCATTTTAAACTCAGCAAGTGAGGCTATCGCTTGGCTGTGGGGAATTGCATTCTCTTCAATAAATAAAATAATAAAATGAATTATCTAACACTTTTCAACTTGCCTTTCACATATTTATACAGGTCAAAAGAGCCTTTTTGGCCCATCAAGTCTGAACCACCAAAAATATACTACCATCTACATTAATCCCACCCCTCCGCACTAGCCCATCTTTGAAGATCTTTGTGTGAATCTATTTGATTGTTGTAACTGATATTCCACCGAGTAGACTATTTTTAGATTTAGAGTTAGATTTAGATTTATTTATTCGTAACATGTACTAAGTATATGAGTACAGCGAAAAGTACACAAAATCACCATTCACTGATGCCTACTTGGTTATAAAAACCAGAATTAAAAAAAGATTTAACAGAACCAAAAAAGGTAAGCAAGAAAAAAAAAGTCCAGAACTCAAAGTACCAAGTCCCAAGTCCACTACGGATGCAGGCGCTGCTCCACTTGCTAGACTGCTGTCACTGCCTCACCGGCCCGCTCTCGCCGCCGACCACCGCTGCCTCACCGG
>NC_063356.1:42497766-42525564 GCF_021869965.1 Rhincodon typus | reverse complement strand
CCGGCCCGCTCTCGCCGCCGACCACCGCTGCCTCACCGGCCCGCTCTTGTTGCTGCCGTCGCTCCAGCCCACACTCAATCCTCCTCCGCTATAGGACACGGCCCACGCGTTCAACTCCCACCACGCAGTTCCTGGACGCAACCTGACTCCTTCTCGACTCTAAGTAGGTAGTTAAAAGGGCGGGGGGCGGAGAGGAATAGAATTACTACAGAGAAGAGAGAAGAATAAGAAAGGAAAAGGAAAGGTATCTTGCGAGCAGAACGGAGCTCGAATTGAGTGTCTTACCCTGCCTCCATTTTGCCGGAATCGAGCATCCTCATGCCCTGTGACATAAACCTTAATGCTTGAGCTGCTCACTGCAATTGGGCACCGTCCACCTGAAAAGCTTATTAGCATATTGCAAATTTTCTGCTGCTCAGTATTTATTTTATTCAATGATGCATCGCATTCCACCATGGTCCTGATTTGTTTCCAGCTGAGTAAAATTGCTGGAAGCTGTATCCAGTGACTTTGATTCTTTGCAGTTGTTCCTGCTACCACAGTCTTGCGAACTATGAGCCAGCAGGTGAAATCACAAGTAACTGTCTGTCTGGGCCTATTGAAGCTCGCAATTTGCATTGACTAATGGCAAGCATCAGTCTAATCATACCCTCAGAAGGAATCGTTTCCTCTGATGTTTCAGTGTGTAGGAGGTCCACCATTATCAGTGTAATCAGGAAGACCTGACAGAGTGAAAGTATGTGAATGAATTTGATAAAGAAGGAATGTTGCAATTTAGCATAATGAAGATAACTGTATTTCACTCATTGCTCAAATCAAACTAACATTAAAAAAGAACCAAAAGAACTGTGGATGCTGTAAATCAGGAACAAAAACAAAGTTGCTGGAAAAGCTCAGCAGGTCTCGCAGCGTCTGTGAAGGAGAAAACAGAGTTAATGTTTCGGGTCCGGTGACCCTTCCTCAGAACAGTTCTGAGGAAGGGTCACCGGACCCGAAATGTTAACTCTGTTTTAACTTATAAAAGAATATTTTGAAAGGTTATTGGCTTAATTGTTTTGGTTTTAATAGGCTGACCTAAGATATGGCAGTGGAACGCAGACCCCATGTGTTGCAAGGCTATGCGGGAAGTCTTGAACTCTTCTGGCAGTCTGGATGACAACATCTACCGGAAGTGCCAAATATATGACCAGCTTGAGTGCCATGATTTGGACCTTGAGCATTGGCTGGAAGCACTGAAGTAGATCTGTGAGGCTGAGAGTTGTGTGCATAGCACATTTTTAGACAGGCACTCCACAGCTTAGGGAGGTGAAGTTGGAAAAGGAACAGGTGGCCACCAGTCAGAAGAAGGGAGACAGTCATGTAGTCCGGAAATCCCCAGAGTATGGCTCACTCAAAAATATTTTTTCTGTTTTGCAAAATATTGAGAGTGATGGTTTGTATGGGGAGTGGCAGAGTCCAGATGCACAAAGGAAAAGGAAAAAGAGGGAAAGGACAGGGCAGCAAACAGTCAGTTGTCATGGTTCATGTTGGTACCAATGATACAGGTAGAAAGAGGGATAGGACCTGCAACAAAAATTTAGGGAGCTAGATGTCAAACTAAAATCCAGAATCCCAAAGGTTGTAATCTCTGAATTACTCCCAGTGCTACATGCTTGTGAGTATAGGAATAGACAGAGCAGATGAATATCTGCTAAAGAGTTGATGTAGGAGGGAGGGCTTTAGATTCCTGTATCACTGGTTCTGTTTCTGGGGAAGCTAGGACCTTTACAAGACAGGTTGTACCTGAATCATCATGAGACCAACATTCGTTTGGAAGCAGGGCGTGGTTGGCAGGGATAGGACGTAGTTTACCAGTACCGTTAGTGGGGATTTAGTAAATGGATTATTTGTAGGGAAATGGTGTTGGGAAAATTGTTTTTATATACTCACAGAATCATAGAATTCCTACAGTACGGAAACAGGCCATTCGACCCAACAAGTCCACAACAACCCTCCGAACAACATCCCACCCAGACTCACCCTCCCCAACCCTATCCCTGTAACCCTGCATTTCCCATGGCTAATCCACCTAACCTACACTTCCCTGGACATTATGGGCAATTTAGCATGGCCAATCCACCTAACCTGCACATTTTTGGACACATTCTTTCATGGGATGTGAATATTGCTAGCTGGCGAGCATTTATTGCCTGTCCCTAGACATTTTTGAGAAGATGGTGGGCTGTCTTCTTCAACCGCTGCATTCTATGTGTTGTAAGTAGACCCTCAATGCCATAGTGCAAGGAATTCCAGGATTTTGCTCATTGCTGTGATTACATCCTGACCTTTGACCCTCAGGTGAGCAAGCGCAGGTTCCTTTCCCAGGGTTTGGTTTGTGAGTCACAGTGTCGGATAGAGCGAGTTCTCTGAAGTCTGTCGAGGAAATTCGCAGACTGAGAGCATTGTCATTTTGTGCTCAGTAGAAGTTGATGCAGTGTAATTGGTAAGACCGCACTTTGATGTCATTGTTTTGGAGTCAGTTCAGAGAAAGTTCGCTTGATTGATTCCAGAGATGAGGGGTTTGTCTTATGAAGAGAGATTGAGCAGTTTAGGCTGATACCCCTTGAAGTTTAGAAGAATGAGAGGAGATCTAATTGGGGTATATAAATGCTAAAGGGATTGACAAAATACATATAGAGCGGATGTTTCCTCATGTGAGACAACCTAGAATGAGACGTCTTAGCTTTAGGATAAGAGGTTTAGGATAATAGCAGAATTAAAACATCCAGGTAACACCATTGAATGTCAAAAAGCAGTGGTTAGGTTGTCTCTTATTGTAGATGGTCATTGCCTTACATTTGTGTAGTGTGAATGCTGCTTGCCACTTGTCAACTCAAGTCTGGATATTGTTGCATTTAAACATGGACTGCTTCAGTACCTGAAGAATCTTGAATGGTACTGAACATCATGCAATTATAAGCAAAAATCCCTACTTCTGACCTTATGATGGAGGGAAGGTCATTGATGAAGCATGCTGAAGGTGGTTGGGCCTGGGACACTATCCTGAGGAACTCCTGCAGAGATGTCCTGGAGCTGATATGACTGACATATAACAACCACAACCATCTTCCTCTGTGCCGGGTGTGACTCCAAATAGCAGAGAGTTTGCCTGTGATACCCATTGATTCCAGTTTTGCTAGGGCTCCTTGATGCCACACTCGGTCAAAAGTTGCCTTGATGTCAGGGCTGTCACTCTCACCTCACCTCTGGAATTCAGCTTTTTGTCCATGTTTGGATCAAGGCTATAATGAGGTCAGGAGCTGAGTGGCCCTGGCAGAACCCAACTGGGTGTCACTGAGCAGGTTATTGCTGAGCAGGTGCTGCGTGATAGCATTTAGAATAGTTTACTCATGATCAAGAGTAGACTGATGGGGCAGTAATTGGCTGGGTTGGATTTGTCCTGCTTTTTGAGTACAGGATATATCTAATTTGATTTATCATTGTTACATGTACCTAAGTACAGTGAAAAGTTTTGTTTTGCACGCAGTACAAGCAGGTCATAACATATAAGGACACACAGATCACAGGGTGCTCAGACAGAGTGAGGCATACAAGATTATGGCTGTACAGGAGGTGCACAAAAGCATGATCAATATTAGATTTAAAATTAGAGAAGTCCATTCAGCAGTCTAATAACAGCAGGGAAGAAGCTGTTCTTAAACCTGTTGGTACGTGTGTTTAAGCTTCTGTATCTTCTATGTGACGGAAGAAGTTGGAAGAGAGTATTACCGGGGTGGGAGGGGACTTCGATGATGTTGGCAGCCTTCCGTGGCAACAAGAAATGTAGATGGAGTTCATGGATGGGAGATTGGATTGCGTGATGGTTTGGGCTGTGTACACAACTTTCTGTAGTTTCTTATGTTCCTGGGCAGAGCAGTTGCTATTCCAAGCTGTTATGCACCCAGATAGAATGCTTTCTATGGTGCATCTGTAACAGTTGGTGAGGGTTATTATGGACATGCTCAATTTCCCAGGCCTGCTGAGGAGGAAGAGGCATTGTTGTGCCTTCTTGACTGTCACATCTATGTGGGAGGTTCGGGACAGCTTGTCGGTTATCGTAACTCCTAGGAACTTGACGCTGTCGACCAGATCATGTAAATACCAAGTAGAACAACATCGCTTCATCGGAGGCCGCACTGATGATGTTACCTAGCATGATGATGAAATGTCTGTACGATAACCAGCCAGCTTGGCGAACAAGCCAACAACCTCATCCACAACTGAAACTACAAATTTTTGCAAGAACCTTAAGCTGTTGACACTTTCCACCTCAGCTCCATTGATTTAGATAAGGGAGCATGTCCTCATCCTTTCTTCCTGAAGTCAATGATCAGTTCTTTGGTTTTGCTGACATTCAGGGAGAGATTGTTATCATTGCACCGCAATACCAAGCATTCTATCTCCATCCTGTATTCCGACGCGTCATTGTTCAACATCTGGCTTGCAACGGTGGCGTTGTCAGCGAATTTGTAGATGACGTTCATATGAAATTTGGCCACAGTAGTGAGTGTACAGGGTATACAGTAGGGGGCAGAGTATACATCCTTTCGGAGCACCAGTGTTGAGGACTATCGTGGAGGAGGTGCTGTTGTCTATCTTCACTGATTACAGTCCGTTAGTCAGGAAGCTGCGGATCCAGTTGCAGAGGGTGGAGCTGAGACCAAGGTCTCAGAATTTTGAAATTAGTTTGATTGGGATTATAATGTTGAAGGCAGAGCTGTAGTCGATAAGTAGGAGGCTAATGTAAGTATCTTTATTATCCAGGTATTCCAGGGATGAGTGTAGGTCTAGGGAAATGACATCCGCTGTGGACCTGTTTCGCCGGTAGGCAAATTGCAAGGGATCGATGCAGGCTGGGAGGCTAGAGTTGATGAGAGCCATGACTAACCTCTGGAAGGACTTTATGATTATTGAGGTCACAGCCACCAGGCTCTGGGAATATCTGAGAAATTTTCCACATTGTTGGGTAGATGGCAGTATTGTAGCTATAATGGAACAGCTTGGTTAGGGGTGTGGCAAGTTTTGGAGCACAAGTCTTCAGTAGAATTGCTGAAATGTTGTCGGGGCATTTGCAGTATTCAGTGCCTCCACCTGTTTCTTGATATAATGTGCAGTGAACCAAAGTGACCGAAGACTGGTATCTGAGATGATGGGAACCACTTGAGGAGGCTGAGATGGATCATTCACTCAGTATTTCTGGCTGCAGATTGTTACAAATGCTTTAGCTTTATTTTATGCACTGATGTGCTGGGCTCTTCCATCATTGAGGATGAGGATGAGGATATTTGTGAACCCTCCCCCTCCAGTGAGTTGTTAAATTGTCCAGCACCATGCATGACTGGACGTGGCAGGACTGCAGAGCTTAGATCTAATCCTTTGTTTGTGGGATTGCTTAACTCCATTGATCGCCTGCTGCTTATGCTGTTTAGCTCGCATGTAGTCCAGTTTTGTAGCTTCACAAGGTTGACACCTCATTTTTAGGTGTGCCTGGTGCTGCTCCTTGATCCTCTGGCTTGATGGTAATGGTTGGGTGTTGTATATGTGGGCCATGAGGTTGCAGATTGTGTTGGAGTATAATTCTGCTGCTTTTGATGGCTCACAGCACCTCACGAATGCCAAGTTTTGAGTTGTTAGATCTATTCGAAGTCTGTCCAATTTTGCACGATGATCGTGCCACACAACATGATGGAGTGTGTTCTTAGTATGAAGGTGTGACTTTGTTTTCACAAGTGCTACGCGGTGGTCATTCTTACCAATATTGTCATGGAAGGATACATTTGTAAAAGGCATACTGGTGAGGATGAGGTCAAGTATATTTTTCCCTCTTGTTGGTTCCTTAACTACTTGCCACAGACCCACTCTAGCTGCATTGTAGTTTAGAACCCAACCAGCTTGATTAGTATTGCTGCTGCTAAGGCACCTTGGTGGTCACATTGAAGTCCCCACCTAAAGTACGTTTTGCACCTTTGCCATCCACAGTGTTTCCTCCAAGTGTTCAACATAGGTGATTCATCGTCTGAGTACAGTATGTGGTAATAAGCAGGCGGTTTCTTTGCCCATGTTTAACCTGATACCACAAGACTTTATGAGCTCTGGAGTCATTGTCAAGGACCCTCAGGGCAACTCCCTTCCAACTGTATACCACTGTTCCACAACCTCTGCTGGGACTGTTCCTGCCGGTTGAACAGGACATATTCAGGGATGGTGATGGTGGCATCTGAGACATTGTCTGTCAGCTATGATTCCATTAATACAAGTGTGTCACACTGTTGCTTGACTAGTTTGTGAGTCAGCTCTCCCAAATTTGGCATTAGCCCCCACATGTTAGTAAGGAAGACTTAGCAATATTGACAGGGTTGTTTTAGCTGATGCCGTTTCCAGTGTCTAGGTTGATGCCAAGTTTTGGTTTCATTTCTTTACTGAGACTTCACAATAATTGATACAACTGAGTGGCTTGCTAGGCCCTTTCAGAGGGCAGTTTGAGAGTTAACCATATTGCTGCGGCTCTGGAGTCATAAATAAACTATCCAGGTAAGGATGACAGATTTCCTTCTCTGAATCAAATGAGAATTTCCCTGACAATTGGCAGTGGTTTCATGGTCAACATTAGATTCTTAATTACACATTTAAAAAAAAAGTAGAAATTAAATTTCACCATCTGCCTTGGCAGGATGTGAATCTAGATGCCCAGACATTAGCTAAGTTTCTGGATTAATAGTCTAGCAATAGTACACTGGGCCTTCACTTCCCCTAACAATGATCGGATTAGAGGCCAATAGACCACCATGGCATGATAATCTACATTCCAGAGTACTTAGAGTAGTCACCCTAGGAATAGTGGATGCATGGATGTCATCTTTCAAGATGCCATGGATTCTGGATTGATTCCTGTGGATTGGAAGATAGTTAATGTAGGCCACGATTATAAAAAAACAAGGTATAAAGTAAAAGGGAATTATAGACTGGTATGCCTGACATTGATAGCAAGGAAAATGCTAGAGTCCATTATAAAAACTTTTATAGCACAGCATTTGGAAAACTGTGATAGGATCAGACAGAGTCAGCATGGAGTTCTGAAAGGGAAATCTTGCTTGACAGATCTGCTGGAGTTTCTTGAGGATGTAATGAGTAGAGTTGATAAGAGGAAGCCAGTGGTTCATTTGGACTTTCAGAAAGCTTTCAATAAGCTTCCACATAAGAAATTAGCACGTAAACTTAAAGTGCATGAGAAGGGGGATAATGTAGTGACATGGATAGAGAACTGGCAAATAGGAAACGGAGAGTGGGGAAAATTGGGGCGTTTTCGGAGTGGTAGGTAGTGGCTGGTGTCAGTGCTTGAACCCCAGCTATTCAAGAATGTCTATTAATGATTTAGATGAGTGAAGTAAATATAACACCTCCAAGCCTGCAGATAACATAAAGCTGTGTGGGAGGGTGGATTGTAAGGAGAATGTAAGAGATGCTTTACTGTGATTTAGACAAATTGAGTGAGTGGGCAAATAAATTGTAGATGATGCAAAATGTGGATAAATGTGGAGTTATCCAATTTGGCAGCCAAAATGGGAAGGCTTATGATTTTATGAAAGGCGATAGACTGGGGAAGGGAAAAGTGCAACGAGACCTGTGTGTCCTCTTACACTAGTCACTGAACATAAGTGTGCAAATGCAGCAGGCAGATATATGTTGGCTTTTGTAGCAAAAGGAATTAAATACAAGAGCAGGGTTGTCTTGCTGCAATTGTACAAGGCCTTGGTGAGACCATAACTGGAGCATTGTGTGCAGTTTTGGCCTCTTTATCTGAGGAAGGATGCTCTGGTTATGGAGGAAGTGCAATGAAGGTTTATCGGACTTATTCCTGAGATGGAAGGACTGATGTGTGAAGAGAGACTGGATCAGTTAGGACCATATTCACTGAAGTTTAGAAGAATGAGGGGGGATTTCATGGGACTCGACAGGGCAAGTGCAGGGAAGTTGTTCCCGATGACAGGGGAGTCCAGATATAGGGGTCACATTTGAAGGATATGGGGTAGGCCATTTTAGACTGAGATCAGGAGGATATCTTACCCAGAGAGCGGTGATTCTGTGGAATTCACTGCCACAGAAAGTGGTTGAGGCCAAAACATTGAATATTTTCAAGAAGTAGTTAGATATAGGCCCTAGGCCTAAAGGAATCAAAGGATGGGGGAAGAAAGTGGGAACAAGATATTCAGTCGCATGATCAACAATGATCATCTTGAGTGGCAGAGCTGGTTCGAAGGGCCAAATATTAAACTCTTGCTCCTATTTTCTATGTTTCTATGAACCAGAAATAAAAATTGTATGTAAGTCAATTTTAACTAGTAAAATGGGATCCAGCAAAAGTGAGCTGGGACTGGCTACTTGCAGAGGGATTTAAGAATTTTTTTTCCCAGAGCATGATGAGTATCTGGAATTCATTGCCTGAAAGGGCGGTAGAGGAACCATTGCAACATTTAAGAAGAATTTAGATGAACGCTTGAAACTCCATAGTATATAAGGTTTGGGAGCAAGTGCTGAGAAATGGAATCAGAGTAGATACAGGTGTTTGTGACTCAATGAGTTGAAGGGCCCCTTTCCTAATAATACTTTATGACTCTATTGCTTCGTATTGTATGACATGTGAGAAATTTCATTCTGTCTCCAAATAGCTTTGAGATCCCAATCTCTCTGCCAGTGAACACCCTGATCTCCAGCACTTTATCCTCCTTAGTTATGAACTGAGAAATATGTAGAGGATTACCTCCAATTCTCTCCCTCTCCTGTTCTAAATTCTCTTCTTGTACAATGGAAATGAGATCAGACTTATTAATGACTTCAGTGCCATGTGTTAACCTAATGTATTCAGTGCATTTGATCAGGGTACCCACCAAAAAGAGGCATCAGTTTGCATAAGGAGCACACTAAGTGGTAGTGGCTTAAATGTAAATGACACAGATGAGAATGTGGGGTGGAGGGATGATAAGTAAGCTTGCCAATGACGCAAAGATTGCCCGGGTGGTTAACAGTGAGGAAGAATGTCTTAGGTTACAGGAAGAAATAGATGTGTTGGTTAAATGGGCAGATCAGTGGCAGATGAAATTTAATCCTGATAAGTGTGAGATGATGCAGTTTGGAAGAAGTAATAAGACAAGTAATAGTCAATGGCAGGGCACTAGGGAGCTCAAAGGGATCTTAGGGTGCTTATTGACTGATCCCTGAATGTAGCAGGACTGGTTAATAGGATGATTAAGAAGGCATACAGTCTTTGTCTGTCATGGCATAGATTATAAGAGCAAGGAGGGTGTGTTGAGGTGTACAGTACTTTGATTAGCTCACAGCTGGAGTGCTCTGTGCAGTTCTGGTTGTCACACTATAGGAAGGATATGATTGCTCTGGAGGGACTGCAGAGGGGATTTTCCAGGATGTTGCCTGGGATTGAGCATTTTAGCAATGAAGAGAGGCTGGATGGGCTCAGGTTATTTTCTTTGAATGGAGGAAGCCAAGGTAGAACATACTTGAGGTGTATAAGATTATGAGGGACATGGACAGGGTGGATAAGAAGCAGATGTTACCCTTAGTTGAGGGGCCAATAATAAGGGGCCATAATTTTCAGGTGAAGGGGTGGCACGGTGGCACAGTGGTTAGTACTGCTGCCTCACAGCACCAGGGACCCGGGTTCGATTCCAGCCTTGGGCGACTGTCTGTGTGGAGTTTGCACATTCTCCCTGTGCCTGCGTGGGTTTCCTCTGGGTGCTCCGGTTTCCTCCCACACTTCAAAGATGTGCAGGTTAGGTGGATTGGCCATGCTAAATTGCCCGTAGTGTTCAGGGAGGTGTAGATTAGGTGCGTTATAGGGGGATGGGTCTGGGTGGGACGCTCTGAGGTTTGGTGTGGACTTGTTGGGCCTAAGGGCCTGTTTCCACACTGTAGGGATTCTATGGTTTAGAGGGGATTTGAGGAAAACATTTTTCACCCAGAGTGTGGTGGGAATCTGGAATGCATTGTCTGGGAGAGTAGTTGAGGCAGGAAACCTCACAACCTATAAAAGCTTTGTGGATAATCACTTGAATATCAGAACATTCAAGGCTATGGGCAAAGTGTTGGAAAGTTGGATAGATTAGAATGTGAGGAAGTACTCAGAAGGAGAACGATGGGTGGCCATGCAGGATATTTGGATATACGGAGTAATGGGATGGATTTGGCTTAACCAGGCAGGCTGACGTGCTAGGCAGGATAGCACACAGCCATAATGCATGTGAAATTGCAACTTCTCCTATCTGGTTATGATATTAAAGTTCTGCCTCCATTGAATTCAGCAGCACAGTAGCAGCAGACCTTTTTCTCCCTTAATTGGGAAAGAACACCTCTTTCTGAATCCCTCTACCAGTGTATTGTATGATTTGTCATCAAATTGAGGCACAGCTCTTGGCCATACTCAATCCATAATGCGATCTCACTCTTTCAGTTCTCGATCCTTCAAATTCCATCTCGACATTTGGTTTTCAGTTGAAATTGCAATCTGCAGATCCACGTCACACTTACTTCCATATCTTCAATAATAAATCCTCAAATTATATAATATTTTGGTGGCTGAGTTAAAATGGTACAGACTGATGAATTAAAAATTCTTCCAGGTTTCTTACCCAATATCATGACTTGCATCCTCCCCTCCCAATCCACCCCACATTGAGCCCGAAAATATTTTTGAAGTTACTGTGAGAGTCATTGCCTCTGTTTATTAATTCCAAGGATCCTTTATGCTTTTTTAGCAACTTCCATGATTTGTGTAGTATACACCAAAGTATTTTTATTTCTTCACCCCTTTTAAAATTGTAACAGTTAGTTTGTTTTGCATCTCCTCATTCACAGTGTTATAGAGTCGTACAGCGCACAAACAGACTCTTTGGTCCAACTTGTCCACGCCAAGCAGATCTCCCAATCTGACCTAGTCCCAATTAATTCACATTTCTCTGCATTAAATTTCACTTGAATAAAAATGAAAGAAATAGAAGTAGAAATTAGGCATTTGACATCTTAAACATGCTCCTCCATTTCATAAGATCATGGTTGGTGCTCCCATTTTCCAGCCCAATTCCCTATGTATTGATTTCCTTAGAGACAATAATCCATTGATCTCAGCATTGAATTCACTCAATAAATAAGCACCCATGGCATCTGAGATTGATAATTCCAAAGATTCTTATCCTTCTAAATGAGGTAATGTCTCTTCAAGTCAGTCCTAAATGGTCATCTCGAGTTTTTGAGACGATGCCACTTTCTTATAGACTCTCAAACTAGGAGAAACAACCTACTCTGCTGAAACCTCATCTGTTTTCCCTCTGAACTTCAGAGGTAATAAAGCTTACCTTACTCAATCACTCCTGAAAAAACCCTGTCATCCTATTGCACCTCTGTTGCACTTCTTGCCAAATGTCTGTTCATTTCAGCAGACTTGTTAGGTCTTCCTGAAGTCTACTACAACCCTACTCACTACATACTATATTTCTGAGTTTCATGGCATTCTCATTTGAAAAAGAAGTTATGTCCTATATACTCAAGTGTGGATTATTAAAATGTGTTATAAAGCATAGTGATCCAAACATCTACCTGTGGTTACACATGCTTATTTTCCCTCTTTCCAAAAATGTACTGTTCTCTGCTCTCTGCCCCTTAATTAATTTGTATCCAAACTACCACTGCCCCTTTAATTCCATGGGCTTTAATTTTGCTAACAAAGCTATCGTGGTACTTTATCAAACATATTTTGAAAGTTCATACATACAACATTATCTGCCCTCCCTCATCAACTCTCCCTATTACTTAATGGTTTGCCCTTAACAAGTCATGATTGGTTTTCATTCATTCACCTATATTTTCCCATGTGCCAATTAATTTTCTCCCGTCCTTTTGCCACTAAAATTTCCACACAACTGTTGTTAAGATAACTCGTGCATAGTGACCAAGTTTATCCCTGCCCCTTTTATGAACAGGAGTGTAATTTTGCAATCCTCCAGTCCTTTCACATTATGTTTAAGTTTTAGATGAATTGGAAGATTGTGACCAGAGCTTCTGCCTTTCCACTCTTGTTTCCCTTAACAACAAAGATGCATTCTATTACTTGAACTTTGCTGAACTCTTTGGTACTTTTTATTTATTGTAAAGAATGCATCCTTTTATTTTTCTGTAGTTTTGTTTGTGGAATGAAATAGAAATGGGGCTGTTTTAAAACCAAAGATTGTAGAATGAATTGCTGTACTTTTAAAAAGCAAGATACTGAAACCTTTCCTTTTTCATTTCTACCCTACACATTTGATTCTGTAGTGAATTACATATATCAGCCTATTTTCAGTTGAATTCAGATCTCAATGGCATGGATTTTCTGATTATAAGAACAGGAAGGTTATCAGTGGTCACTGTTAGTAAGGTGCACATCAAGAAGGAATTTCCAACATCTGCATAAGTGCCATCAAAAGCAGAAGTCAGGAATTTGCTCTCTCAGATAGTTTATTTCTCTAGAAACCTTGCTATATTTACACTTGAGTAGAGAAATGATATTAAAATACTTGGAAGTGTATGAATTTGTGATACTCAGTCAATATCCATTAAATACTCCAGAAAATTTTGTATTGCCCATTCCTCTGATTTCTGTCCACCATGGCTAGGGCCGCACGGTGGCTCTGTGGTTAGCACTGCTGCCTCACAGTGCCAGGAACTCGGTTTTGATTCCACCCTCGGGCAACTGCCAGTGTGCAGTTTGCACATTCTTCAGGTGCTCCAGTTTCCTCCGACAGTCCAAAGAGGTGCAGGCTAGGTGGATTGGCAATGCTAAATTGCCCATAGTGTTCAGGGATGTGTAGATTCGGTGCGTTATAGGGGAATGGGTCTGGTTGGGATGCTCTGACGGTCAGTGTGGACTTGTTGGGCTGAAGCGCCTGTTTCCAGACTGTAGGGATTCTATAATTCTGAGTGTAAGTTAAGTGCATGACATGGCCGTATTATTATCATCTGATCTCTGGCATTGAAAATTTATTTGTGCAAGTGCGGAGTAACATTCCTTCAGATTTTCATGATTGTTGCAAATTTGAAATTACAATTTTTGAGACTTTTGCTTTCTGTCTTTTATCTCTCTCTCAATCTCATCTTTCTCTCCCACTATTTTGCTTTATGTGTGCAATTTTATACTAAATAACACATTATGAATTATGTTAAATATTCTAAAATATGTTTCCTAGTTTATACTCTTTTGGGATAAAATTAATTTTCTTTCCAGTCAGTTTCACAAAATGATGATCAAATTATTTTCATGGAATAAAGTTAGTGTACAGTAAGTTATAAAACCTAAAGTCGGAATACAGCATTTGATGTTATATACAGCATGCAACAATAAGAAATATAGTAGAGGTACAGGTAAAGAAATGAGTTAATTTACACTTACTGTACTGATTCTGGCTTGCAAATTGGAACTGGCATTTCTAGGAGGCGTGTTATAAACAGGATCTCTCCTCAATCAAGGCTAAAGGCAAATGTTAGTTTGTGCTTCAAAGTAGCCATGGCCATTGAGGGTGAATAAATAGAAATTGTAAGCTTGCTGTCCACAATGTCACATCCATCAAGTTTGATGCTCAGAAAATAGGGACAGAAAACATCCTACGTTTTTTTTGGTGCCTGTGTTGGATGGATAAGGCACATTGCCAGGGGGACTTATTCTACAACTAGATGGTGAAGAAGGAGACAATGCCAAGGGAGATATTTCTGAAGTTGATGGGACCAATTCTGGCTGTCTTTCAACCTTCTTGAAAAGCATTTCAAGGGAAGATTGAAATGAGGCCTTTTTCTTTGCTTCTTATATTTCCTCATAGCATTGCAGATAATCGCTGACAGTTCTATGGACTTTGGTGTATCCTGAATATGGATCTTGTTCTTCAAACCTACTCATTCTTTCTTCAACATGCCTGAAAGCGTTTTCCACTTGTTTGGTTGTGAAGCGCATGGGTTGTAAAATCCACGCTTCTGCTTTCACTTCTTCATCTAAAATCATATGGTACTCCAGGTCCATCAAGTACACATTACTCATCTCTTATTAATGGGATCTAAGCAGCTCCTGAGATTCATCAACATCAATATCAAGCTCAAAATTATTGCCAAGGTCTGTCACTTTTTTCTTCACTGCCTTAATAGTATTTTCAAAACCAAGGAAGCCTTTAATAAACTGAAGGCAAAGCTTTTTCCAGACACTATTCATGTTGGTTTGTTTTACTTCATCCCATACCTCTTCAATGTTCTTTACTGCTTGATAGATATTATAGGGCTTCCAACATTACTTTAAGCTTTTACCTGTTTCTCTGTCTGTTGCCTTGATAGCTTGGGAAAATGTCTTGCGGAGGTAGCAGGCTTTAAGGGATGCAAGACACCCAGATCCATCGGTTGAAGAACAACAGGTTGTGTTGGGAGGCAGGTACACAACCTTGATTTTGGGATGAAAATCATCCAGGTGTGCTGGATGTCCAGGAGCATTATCTAGGATTAATAAAATTCTGAAGGATAGCTTTGAGCTAACGAGCATATGATGCTGTGCTGATCCTCAAGGCAAACAATAAACAGTTTTTCCATTTCTATAATTAATCTGTTCCTTTGCTGAGTAATTACTGTAGCCTTCATTGGCACCAAGCCCTTTATGTGTTCCAGAATGTGCAATTTGTCTTTTAAAATAGTTCCAACCATGGAATGGCTAAGGCCGAATTCTTTTCTAATGTTCATCAGCATTTTGCCTTTTTCAGATTGTTTGTTTATGTCAAGTTTCACCTCCATTGTGATGGTTTTGTGTTTCTTTAATGCACTGTCAGATCTGCATTTAGGCAGCATGATATCTACCTTATTAAAACCCCACGTGGGCATGTACTTGGATGGAATCTGTGCAAAGTTGCAGAACAGAGGGTTTTGTTAATTTTTAACAACCAAGATGTGCTTCAGCAACTAGTGTTGTGCTGTATGCGATGGACAAAACGCCATTTATCCAGTGCATCTTCAGAGGATATTTTAGCCTTTTTGCTGGCCTTGGGGAGTCAGGAGGTGGGAGTTTTGGCAAAGGCTGATCTCCGCATTTGCAGTACGGTCATGCTGCACTCAGTCAAACACAGGGAGGGGAAGAGTTGCTTGTGAAGGGGTCATGGGAGAGTATACAAATTGGCGCCATTTGATTCACAAGATAATACCATTGCTGCAATGTTCCTGTGTTCATAGCTATGAATGATCATTCGCATGTTAGGTCCTATATCCTATGTGAATCTCGTCTGAAAGTTCAAGCATTCATATGTTGGACTTGTGTAAATTGGGGACCCCTTTAGTCTATTGAGTTTGTTAAGAAGCAGCAATATAGATACATTAACTAATTAGATAAAGAAAGTATACAACTGTGACAATTGGATATGGTTCACTGATACCAAAGGACAAATAGGCTGTTGGTGCGGAATGTTTTAGTCTCATTAAAGTTGTTGACAGCATCCTGCTTTTTAGCTTATGTGTGAGGGAACCCTTCCCTCGGTCTTTCTCCTCTTTCTTCTGGTCCATCTTTCATTTGGAAAAGACAGCTCTCTGAGGACTGCCCGATGAGGACCATTTGATGTGGACTGCTGTCTACAAGGTCTGCCTGATGTGGACTGTCCTCCTGACAAGGACTCCCTTTTGCCCCTGAGCACTTATTAAAATATCCTATTTCTATTGGCAGATTATTTACTCTGTCAATGAATTATCTGAATCCTTTTGGCCAATGATAATGGGCTGCTATCCACGAAACCAAGATGACCATTGTCTGGCTTTGAGGAGAACTTGCAGGTGGATGGTGTTCCCGTATATATCAGCTTCCCTTGTCCTTCGAGATGGAAGTGGTCATGGGTTTGGAAGGAGCTGTCTAAGGATCTTTGGTGAATTTCTGCAGTGCATCTTATAGATAGTACACAATGCTGCTGCTGAGCATCGGTGTTGGAGGGATTGGATTCTTCTGGATATGGTGCCAATCAAGCAGACTACTTGTCCTAGATGGTGTCAAGCTTCTTGCATGTTGTTGGAACTGCACCCATCCAGGGCATTGGGCATATTCCATCACACTGCTGGCTTGTGCATTATAGAAGATGGACAGGCTTTGGGGAGTCAGTCCTAGCCTGTGATCTGCTTTTGTAGCCACTGTGTATATGTGGTGAATCCAGTTGAGTTTCTGGTCAATGGTAACCCCCCAGGATGTTGATAGTAGGGAAATTCAGTGATGGTAATATCGTTGAATGTAAAGGAGTGATGGTTAGATCGTGTCTCATTGGAGATGGTCATTGCCTAGCATTTGTGTGATGCAAATGTTACTTGCCACTTGTCAGTATTTTCTAGTAAAATACCCACTACCGATGATCCTAATGTTTCCTTTTTAAAATGTTCTATCTAGACTTCCTTTTTACTTTCAGAATTACTCAACATTTAGCTTAATGGCTGCTTCCCCGCTTTTCAATTTTAAAACCAATGATAACTTGACTTCTGTGATATCCCAATCCTAATACGGCTACAGAATTTAAGGGGTTTGTGATGGAAAAGACCTAATAAAGGCAGTCAATGATTTATAGCAATTTTATGATAGTTTATTGAGTCTGTTAAGAAGTGGGAGTTTCGATATGATACATTAGTTAATTGGATAAATAATATACAATTGTGACAACTGGGGATGGTTCGCCGATACCAGAAGACAAACAGGCTGGTGTGCTTAATGTACCGGTCTGTTAATTAAAGTTGTGGAGGCAGCACACTACTTTCTAGCCAAGTGGTTAGGGATCTCTTCTCTGGATCTTTCTCTTCTTCTTCTGGTCCATCTTCCATCTGGAGAAGACAGCTCTCAGAGGACTGCCCAATAAGAACCACTTGATGAGGACTGCTGTCTACAAGGTCTGCCTGTTGAGAACCACCTGACGAGAGCTCCCCTGTGCCCTTGAGCAGTTATGAAAATATCCTATGTCTATAGGCAGGTTATTTACTCTGTGAGTTAAATGCCTGAATTCTTTAGTCAATGACCATGGACAGCTACTCATGACACCAGGATGACCACTGTTAGCTTTCCCAGCTTCATTTAAGGGTTATGTTTACCATTCTTTCTAAGAACAATTACTTCTTATTTTCCAGACCAATACATTTGATCATAAAGTACATTTGGTGTCAGGTAAATTATTAATGCAATGGGGCATCAGGACCTCAGTGCAGCTCCTAATTTTTCACTTTTGTTTTAATATTCTAGAAATTTAGAAAGTTAATAAATGCTGTAATAGCTATTAATTAAACTCTCATGTTACATAATAAATACTAGGAAAAATCAGTTTTTGAGTGACCCCAATTTCAACAGAAATTGTTTCTCCAGCTCTTTGTTTTTATTTCGGATTTCCAGCAACCACAGTATTATGTTTTTATCTATGTCCAATCCAACTGAACTACATGTCCATCCTGAAATTAGCCTTTTCCATTTGAGTATTTCTCTATTTTTTTTTTCTTGTCCTTTTACCTAACTATTTTAAATATCACATAATCATCATTGCTTCCCAAAACTGTTGCACTGAAACATGCTCTACTTGCTCAATTCATTCTCCAAAACTGCAACCATTTCATTTTCTTCCTGGTTTAGCTCAAAGCATTCAAGACTATACAAATGTACACATTCCAGGAATTCCTGTTCATCCTTGTCTATACAAGGATAATTGAAATCCTGTATTATTAGTGCTCAATTGTTTTTTCATTGTTCTGAAATTTGCTTTTAAATTAATTCCTCAATCTTCTTTTCTCCATTAGGTGGCCTATGACGTACATCCAGTCGCATAATAGCTCACTATTTCTAGTTCACTGTTTCTAACCAAATGGATCTTGCCGTTGAACTCTCGAACAAAGAACAAAGAAAATTACAGCACAGGAACAGGTCCTTCAGCCCTCCAAGCCTGCACCGATCCAGATCCTCTATGAAAACCTGTTGCCTATTCTCCAAGGATCTGTATCCCTCTGCTCCCTGCCCATTCATGTATCTGTCTAGATACATCTTAAATGACGCTATTGTGCCCACCTCTACCACCTCTGCTGGCAACGCGTTCCAGGCACCCACCACCTTCTGCGTAAAGAACTTTCCACGCATATCTCCCTTAAACTTTTCCCCTCTCACCTTGAAATCGTGACCCCTAGTAATTGAGTCCCCCACTCTGGGAAAAAGCTTCTTGCTATCCACCCTGTCTATACCTCTCATGATTTTGTAGGCCTCAATCAGGTCCCCCCTCAACCTCCATATTTCTAATGTAAATAATCCTAATCTACTCAACCTCTCTTCACAGCTAGCGCCCTCCATACCAGGCAACATCCTGATGAACCTCCTCTGCACCCTCTCCAAAGCATCCACATCCTTTTGGTAATGTGGCGACCAGAACTGTATGCAGTATTCCAAATGTGGTCGAACCAAAGTCCTATACAACTGTAACATGACCTGCCAACTCTTGTACTCAATACCCCGTCCGATGAATGAAAGCATGCCGTATGCCTTCTTGACCACTCTATCGACCTGCGTTGCCACCTTCAGGGTACAATGGACCTGAACACCCAGATCTCTCTGTGCATCAATTTTCCCCAGGGCTTTTCCATTTACCGTATAGTTCGCTCTTGAATTGGATCTTCCAAAATGCATCACCTTGCATTTGCCTGGATTGAACTCCATCTGCCATTTCTCCGCCCAACTCTCCAATCTATCTATATTCTGCTGCATTCTCCGACAGTCCCCTTCACTATCTGCTACTCCACCAATCTTAGTGTCACCTGAAAATTTGCTAAACAGACCATCTATACCTTCCTCCAGATCATTTATGTATATCACAAACAACAGTGGTCCCAACACAGATCCCTGTGGAACACCACTGGTCACAGTTCTCCATTTTGAGAAACTCCCTTCCTCTACAACTCTCTGTCTCCTGTTGCCTAGCCAGTTCTTTATCCATCTAGCTAGTACACCCTGGACCCCATGCAACCTCACTTCCTCCATCAGCCTACCATGGGGAACCTTATCAAACGCCTTACTGAAGTCCATGTAGATGACATCTACAGCCCTTCCCTCATCTATTAACTTTGTCACTTCCTCAAAGAATTCTATCAAGTTGGTAAGACATGACCTTCCCTGCACAAAACCATGCTGCCTATCACTAATAAGCCCATTTTCTTCCAAATGTAAATAGATCCTATCCCTCAGTATCTTCTCCAGCAGCTTCCCCACCACGACGTCAGGCTCACCAGTCTATAATTTCCTGGATTATCCTTGCTACCCTTCTTAAACAAGGGGACAACATTAGCAATTCTCCAGTCCTCCGGGACCTCACCGTGCTCAAGGATGCTGCAAAGATATCTGTTAAGGCCCCAGCTATTTCCTCTCTCGCTTCCCTCAGTAACCTGGGATTGATCCCATCCAGACCAATCACGTCATTTCCTTCCAAGACTTTAATACTATAGAGTCATAGTCTTTGTGACACAGGAGGATATTATTCACCTATCCGTGCCAACTCTTAGTACTGCACTCCAGGTATTAAAAATGCTCCTTAAGATGTGAGTGAATTGGAGTTCTTTGAAGAAGTAACATTCTTCAGATGAAAGGGAAACAGTGCATGTACTTTACTTAGATTTCTGATAAGATACCAAATCAAAGGTTATTGCAGAAAATGTTCACCTAGATTTGGGCATTCAGGTACATAGCTCTTTAAAATGCCACAAACAGGTTCCAATATCAGTCAAGAAGGCTAATGGAATGCTGGCCTTCATATCTAGAGAGCTGGAGTGTAGGATGCATATGTTGTGCAACAGTTATATAAAACCCTAGTTACACTGCACTTAGAGAACTTTGAACAAGTCTGGGTACCACACCTGAGAAAGGATGTTTTGGCCCTGCAGGGAGTTCAATGCAGGTTTACAAGGATTATACCTGGACTTCAGGTGTTAAGTTATGAGAAGAGATTAAACAAATTAGGCTTAATTCTCTAGAATTTAGAAGGTTAAGGCGTGATCTAATTGAGGTTTTCAGGATATTAACAGGGAAAGACAGGGTAGATAAACTATTTCCACTGGTTGAAGATTCTAGAACCAGGAGGCATTGTCAGAGAATCTGAGATAGGTTAATTGAATGGGCAAAGATCTGGAATATGGAGTATAATGTAAGAAGCATACTGCCTGAATGTTAAGAGACTGTAGCCCTCTGAGGTACATAGGGTTCAAGGTGGCTGAGTCCATAAATCTCAAAAGTTTGGCATGTAGTTACAGCAAGTAATTGGGAAA
The DNA here is from genome assembly GCF_021869965.1 of Rhincodon typus. Classification (NCBI taxonomy): domain Eukaryota; kingdom Metazoa; phylum Chordata; class Chondrichthyes; order Orectolobiformes; family Rhincodontidae; genus Rhincodon; species Rhincodon typus. The sequence goes on along the minus strand of NC_063356.1, from coordinate 42,505,215 downwards.
GCCAATTGAATGTTATTGTTTATTGTGAGGAGAACTGAATTTGAAAGTAGGGAGGTTGTGTTTAAATTATAAAGGGCTATGATAAGACCATGTCTGGAATTATGTGCACAGTATTGTTCATCTTATTTGAGGAATTTTTAAATGCATTGGAAACAGTTTGGAGACAGTTTATGATATTAATACCTGGTATAGGTAGATTGTCTTATGAGGGAAGGTTGGCTTATACCTATTGGAGTTTAGGGAGTTGACTTGATTAAAACATGAAATCCTAAGAGATATTGACAGGGTTGGATTTGGGAAGTACATTTGATCTTTTTGGAGAACCTAGAACATTGTTATAAAATAAGAACCTACCCATTTAGGACAAAGATGAGATTTTGTTTCTCACAGAGGGTTATGAGCCTTTGGAGCTTTCATCAAAAGGCAGTATCAGCAGGGTTTTTGAATATTTGTAAGGTAGAGGTTGATAGATTCTTGATAAGCAAGGAAGTAGAATGTTATTGGGGGTGTGCAGGAATGTGGAGTAATTAGATCAACCATGATCTAATTGAATAACAGAACAGGCATATGGGACTGAGGGTCCTACTCCTGCTCCTAACTTGTATGTTCGTATAAATCCAACCTCCCATTTAAAATGATTCTGGGAAAGATTTACTTAAACATTAACTGTGAGTGAAACATCATTACATAGGAATTCTTGCTTGGACATCTGTAATATCTAGTCCAATAAATTGCTTGAGTACCAATAAATAATGTTTATTGATGTCCATCATCTTCCTTTCTAACTAAATAAGAGCCCATACAAGCTTGTGTTTTTGGAACCAGTCTGTGAGAAGACTTGATGATTTATAACGTATCACTAAAGATTGATTTTATGTTTAATTGGCAACGTAAGAAATTAATGAACCTCTTAAATAAGATAACATTTTTATTACTTCTAACAAGGAAAGTAATCTAGCAATATTGAAAATTCTGTCTTTCACATTGATTACTAATTTTAAAAACAATTCAGTCCACATTTGCTACTTTCTTGTTTTCATACCATGCCATTGCAATTGGAAGAACAGGAATGAATGTGACAATTAAACCAAAAGCTTGTTCCAAGTTGTTCAGCTCCTCCGGGAAACTCTTCATTCAACTGCTCATCTGGGATGTTTGTTTTCGATTCTTTTGAGCCATCATCCTCATGTTCTTTGAAACTAAAGAGTTTTTGAGGAGAATTTTCATCCTCTTTGTATATTTCTGGATATGTGCATCTGAATGGGATGTGGATGACTTCTTATAGCTTTCCCCAAGCAACCTTATTCAACAGACAATCAAAGTAACTTTAGGAGTACACATTTACTGAACTAGCTGCAATCTTTTCATGAAGGAGACTTCATGACTCCCAATCCTTACATGGCATCAGGACATTTCACAGCACTTTACAGCCACCAACATTCTCCTGAAGTGTAGCTACTATTATAATGTAAGAAACACAGCAATTCTGACTGCAGCACCGCCTCATTCCTCATTTGCAAGTAAAAGGACGTCTGACAAGTGGGAAGCATTCAAGAGTGTGATGACAAGAGTTCAGAGGCATTTTGCTACTCTTAGAGTGAAAGGTAAAACTGGTAAGATTAAGGAACAATGAGGTTCTAGTCAAGAATAAAACAGAATTTTTTCTTAGATATAGACAACATGGTTCAATTGAATCTCTTAATCAATATAAAGAGTGTAGGGGCATTCTTAAGAAAGAAATCAGGAAGGCAAAGAGGGGATATGAGATAGCATTGGCAGATAAGGCTAAGGATAATCCAAAGAGATTCTACAAATACATTAAAAGCAAGAGGGTAACTAAAGAGAGGATAGGGCCTCTTAAAGATCAAGGAGGTCATCTTTGTGTTGAACCCCAGGAGATGGGAGAGATACTAAATGAATATTTCACATCAGTTTTTACTGTGGAGAAAGAAATAGAGTCTAGAGAATGCAGAGAAATAAACTTTGACGTTTTAAAATAGTTCACATCACAAAAGAAGTAGTTCAGGAGGTCTTAGAGAGGTCTAAGAGAATATAAAGATAGATAAATCTCCGGAACCTGATCTAATGTACCCCTGAATGTTGCGGGAAGTAAGGGAGGAAATTACGAGACCCCTTGCAGAAATATTTGCATCATCTGTAACTATGGGTGTGGTGCCTGATGTCTGGAGGGTGGCTAATGTTGTACCTTTGGTTAAGAAAGGTTGCAAGGAGAAACTGGGGAACTATAGATCCATGAGTCTGACTTTGGTTGTGGGTAAGTTGTTGGAAGTGATTATAAAAGATAGGAGTTATGGACATTTAGAGAGGCAAAAATTGATTAGGGATAGTCAGCATAGTTTTGTGCGAGGAAAATAGTATCTCACAAATTTGACTGAGGTTTTTGAAGAAGTTACCAAAAAGATTGATGGTGGCAGAACAGTAGACATTGTTTATTTGGATTTTGGTAAAGCCTTTGACAAGGTTCCGCATGGTAGACTAATTAGTAAAGAGAGGTCACACGGGATTCAGGGTGAGCTTGCCAATTGGATACATAATTGGCCTTAATGGCAGGAGACAGCATAATGGTGGAAGGTTGGTTTTCAGACTGGAGGCCTGTGCCCAGTGTTGTTCCACAGGGATAGTTCTGGGTCCTCTTTTGTTTGTCATTCATATAAATGATTTGGATGAGAATATAGAAGGCATGGTTAGTAAGTTTGCGGACGACACCAAAATTGGTGGCATAGTAGACAGTGAAGAAGGTTTTCTAAGACTACAAAGGGATCTTGATCGAATGATTCAATGGACTGAGAAATGGCAGATAGAGTACAATCTAGATAAATGCGAGGTATTGTATTTTGGTACAACAAACATGGGTAAGGCTTATACAATTAATGATAGGGTTTTGGATAGTGTTGTAGAAGAGAGGGACCTAGGGATGCAGGTACATAATTCTTTAAAGTTTGTGTCACAAATAGACAGGATGGTTAAAAAGGTTCAGAGATACCCGAAACGTCAGCTTTCCTGCTCCTCTGATGCTGCTTGGCCTGCTGTGTTCATCCAGCTCTACACCTTGTTATCTATGGTTAAAAAGGTGTTTGGTGCACTTGCCTTTATTCCTCCTTCCTTTGAGTATAGGAGGTGGGATGTAATGTTGAGGCTGTACAGGACATTGATGAGGCCTCTTCTGGAATACAGTGTCCAGTTCACCCAGTTATAGGAAGGATATCAAGCTGGAGAGGGTTCAGAAGAGACTTACCAGGATGTTGTTGGGTATGGAAGGTTTGAGTTATAAAGAAAGGCTGGATAGGCTGGGACTTTATTCACTGGAGCATAGGAGTTTGAGAGGTGACCTGTTAGAAGTTTATAAAATAATGAGAGGGATAGATTGAGTTGATGGTAGTTGTCTTTTCCCTAGGATGGGGAATTTCAAGACTAGGGAGCACATTTTTAAGGTGAGAGGAGAGAGGTTTCAAAAAGACATAAGTGGCAAATTTTTTATACAGAGGGTGGTTCGCATATGGAATGTACTTCCTGAGGAGGTGGTAGATTTGGGTACAATTACAACATTTAAAAGATATTTGTATAAGTACATGAATAGGAAACGTTTGGAGGGATATGGGCCAAGAGCAGGCAGATGGAACTAGTTCAGTTTGGGATTATGTTTGGCAAAGACTGGTTGGACTGATAGGTCTGTTTCCATGTTGTATGACTCTATGACTTGAAAGCCCAGCCTGATTTTGTGCTCAGGTCTTAAAAGACTTGAAGCTACAGCACTATAACAAAGTTGACAGTGATAATTATCTGATCTGGCAATTGAGACCCCAAAAAGCTGATGCTTACTGATAGCAGTTTTCATTGAAGAGAAAGGCTTTATCCTGATGACCCAGAATAGATATACATGTGTTAATCTGTGCTGTCTTTGAACCAGATCGGGACTGGTTGGTAGCACTGTATGACCAAGTTCCACCAACCAGCAGGTGGTGGAAGGATTAAAGGAGTTTGAATTATGAGCTCAGATTATGCACAACATTAGCTGAACTTGTTGATAGATTGCTGCAGGCCAGCAGTATTTACGGCATGATAAAGAGGATGGCCAGAAATGGCCGAAGATATGGTAAGAGCAGGGTGGTTGAGGTCCTGCCAATGTAAGTGTAATTGAAAAATCAGCAATGGGTGCATACAGGGCGTATTGAAGGCGCATTTCCCATCTGTGAATCTTTAAACCCTCGCTGAGACTCTGTCATGTCTGTGCGTAGGTGGTTGCAGGGGTGAGGTTACTATCAAGACCAATCAATATCAAGGTTAATAACAGGGTATAGTTGCTACATTGCTTGTAAATTTAACTTGTGGAAGCTAGTAAAGAGCTGCTTTCTGTCTTTCTTGAGTGGGTGATGTTATTTCTAGGTAGCTAGCTGAGCTGATGACTCAGTGTGTCAAACAGAGAGCAGTCAGCATGACTCTATGACGCAGATTGGTTTCAGAGGCTTTATTTAACTGTTAGTCTGTTATATCTGACCGTCGCTGTAAATAGCTTTGTAAACACTTTGCCCCCTCCTTGGTTGAGGTGAGTTGTGAATGATGTACTATTTGTCATGTTGGTGATGAAAACTATGATATTAGATTTTGTAACCATATTTAAAATTGGGTTGTGGTCTCAAGAACGGGAGATTTTACTGAAAGAACCACATTGCACACTAGGGATAACAAGGTGTAGAGCTGGATGAACACAGCAGGCCAAGCAGCATCAGAGGAGCAGGAAAGCTGAAGTTTCGGGTCTAGACCCTTCTTCAGAAATGGGTCTGTTCTGAAGAAGGGTCTAGACCCAAAACGTCAGCTTTCCTGCTCCTGTGATGCTGCTTGGCCATGCTGTGTTCATCCAGCTCTTCACCTTGTTATTTCAGGTTCTCCAGCGTCGGCAGTTCCTACTATCTCTGTAACATTTCACACTCGGATTCTGTTTGGGCCCTTAGTGACTGTGGAGTATTTCAAGTGCTAGCCAATTATATCCACTCCCTAGCCCTCTTTCCAAATCCCTGCATATTTTTATCTTTGGAAAGATTTTACAAAATCTCTTTTTCAAGGTTCCACTGCTTTCACCGTTTTTTCAGGAGTGCCTTCCAGTTCGTAAAATCTTGCTGTTTTAAAAAAAATTCTCCCCATTCTTTCATTTGAGTAAAGACTTTTTAAATGCATAATGATAGCTGCAATTTTTGCCAGTGAACCTCACTGTGTGTTCCCTGCCAGACTAACACCACACATAGGGAGGGGGTCATGAAGAGGTCCCCTTAGAGGCCAGCAGCTATATGATGCAGGCTTCAAGTGCATCTTCAAATGAACTTTGCATCTCCAGTGAAGTAAGAGCACGTTAGTGGGGTTAGAGAACATACCTGTGTAGATAGGGAGACATAGTTGTTGAGTGGGGGGACTATGCCCACAGCAAGGCAACGCAGCTGGGCAATTAGAAGAACAAACCTATGGAGTTAGGCCAACCAAGTTGCAGAGTTACAGGAACACAACTGTGGAGTGAGGGAACTGTATAGTTAAGGGAACACACCTGTGGAGATATGGAAACACACTTGTGCAGATAGGAGAACACAGTTGTAGAGTGAGGGGAACAAACATATGGAGGTAGGGAACACAGCTGTGGAGTTAAGGGAACTAAATTGTAGAGTTAACAGAATACAGCTGTGGAGTGAGAGGAATCCATGTAGTTAGGAGAACACAGTTGTGAAGTTGGGGGACATGGCTGTTGAGATAGGGAGCTACAGCTGTGGAGACAAGGGCACAGCTGCAGAGATAGAGGACATACCTGTGGAGATAGGGGACACAGCAGCAGAAATTGGGGACATAGCTGTGGAGTTAGGGGTACACAGCTGTGGAGTTAGGGGAACATACCTGTAGTGATAGGGGACACAGCTGTGGAGACAGAGGGACACAGTCGCATAGATAGGGGACATGGATGTGGAGAAAAGGGAACACAGCTGTAGAGATAGGGGATATAGCTAGGGAGATAGGGGGACACAGCTGCAGAGGTAGGGAATATACCTGTGGAGTTAGGGGGACACAGTTACAGAGATAGGGGACATAGCTGTTGAGTTAGGGAGACATAACTGCTGAGATAGGGGACATAGCTGTAAAGTTAGGGGGACACAGTTGTGGAGTGTAGGGGGCACAGCTGCAGAGTTAGGGGAATATATTTGGTTGTTAGGGAAGCATCTCTGTAGATATAGGAGAACACAGCTATGGAATTAGAGGACACTGCAGTGCAGTTAGGGGAAATCACCTGTGGAATGACGCTAACATAACTGTAGTATTAAATTCTAGTGGAGGAAGGAAAAGGCCTTGAGTGGTCATAATTATCCACTAAAGAACCATGTCAAGCCCATGAGTGAGCAAGATGCTCAACACCTGCAGTAGGTAAAGTATCCACTGGGCTAGGCAGGCCAAGCTGTCCAACATGACACTAATAGGATGGTGTTTCAGAGATAGTAGGAACTGCAGATGCTGGAGAGTCTGAGATAACAAGGTGTAGAGCTGGATGAACACAGCAGGCCAAGCAGCATCAGAGGAGCAGGAAGGCTGACATTTCGGGCCGAGACCTTTCTTCAGAAATGTGGGAGGGGGAGGGGGTTCTGAAATAAATAGGGAGAGAAGGGGAGGCGGATAGAAGATGGATAGAGGAGAAGATAGGTGGAGAGGAGACAGACAGGTCAAAGAGGCGGGGATGGAGCCAGTAAAGGTGAGTGCAGGTGGGGAGGTAGGGAGGAGATAGGTCAGTCCAGGGAGGACAGACAGGTCAAGGGGGCGGAATGAGGTTAGTAGATAGGAGATGGGGGTGGGGCTTGAGGTGGGAGGAGGGGATAGGACAACGCATCATCCTCCGACACTTCTGCCATCTGCAATCTGACCCCACCACCAAAGACATTTTTCCCTCCCCACCGTTATCTGCTTTCCGGAGGGACCACTCTTTCCGGGACTCCCTTGTCCGCTCCACACTCCCTTCCAGCCCCACCACACCCGACACTTTTCCCTGCAACCGCAGGAAGTGCAACCCCTGCCCCTACACCTCCCCCCTCACCCCCATCCCAGGCCTCAAGAAGACTTTCCACATCAAGCAGATGTTCACCTGCACATCTGCTAATGTGGTATACTGCATCCGCTGTTCCCGTTGTGGCTCCTCTACATCGGGGAAACCAAGCGGAGGCTTGGGGACCGCTTTGCAGAACACCTATGCTCAGTTCGCATTAAACAACTGCACCTCCCAGTCGTGAACCATTTCAACTCCCCCTCCCATTCCTCAGACGACATGTCCATCCTGGGCCTCCTGCAGTGCCACAATGATGCTACCCGAAGGTTGCAGGAACAGCAACTCATATTCCGCTTGGGAACCCTGCAGCCCAATGGTATCAATGTGGACTTCACAAGCTTCAAAATCTCCCCTCCCCCTAC
>NC_063356.1:42480942-42497666 GCF_021869965.1 Rhincodon typus | reverse complement strand
CCTGCTCTTCCTCCCACCTATCCCCTCCTCCCACCTCAAGCCCCATCCCCATCTCCTACCTACTAACCTCATCCTGCCCCCTTGACCTGTCCGTCCTCCCTGGACTGACCTATCTCCTCCCTACCTCCCCACCTACACTCACCTTTACTGGCTCCATCCCCGCCTCTTTGACCTGTCTGTCTCCTCTCCACCTATCTTCTCCTCTATCCACCTTCTATCCGCCTCCCCCTCTCTCCCTATTTATTTCAGAACCCCCTTCCCCTCCCCCATTTCTGAAGAAGGGTCTAGGCCCGAAACGTCAGCCTTCCTGCTCCTCTGATGCTGCTTGGCCTGCTGTGTTCATCCAGCTCTACACCTTGTTATCTCACTAATAGGATGGTGCCCAATATTACAGTTCATCGCTGCTTACTTGTCCTGGAAGATCATAAAATTTTGGTCCAGGTCTCCTGAACTCAGGATCTTTTGATTTAGAGGCAACTATGCTGTTGACACTCTGCAAATGCATGAAACAAAGATGGCTAGGCGAGGTAATTGTAAATTTGGTCAAAGTGGTAGATTTTAAAAAGCATCCCATGAAAGGATTGGAGAGATTTGGTAGAGTTGGGACTGCATCACCTTCCAAATTCATGATTAGTACCACCTGGAAGGACGAAGATGGCAGATACATAGCAACACTACCGTTTGCTAGTTCCACTCACCAACCTGGTATGGAAGTACATCACTGTTCCTTCAGTGATAGTGGTTCAAAATTCTGGAAACCTTCCCTAAAGGCATTGTGAACATGCCCAGCATAAATGGCCTGCTGTAGATCAAAAAGGCAGCTCTCATCATCTTCTCAAGGCAAATAAGGTTAGGGAATAAATGGCCAGTGATGCCCATATTCAGTAAACGAATAAATAAAAAAAGTGACTACTTCAGCCTCTGAAATTGGCCAGAGAGACAGATGAAATTGATAGTTAAGAATGGATTTTGTGGTGTGGAACAATGATAGTGGCTTCAGCCTTTCTGATATTTAACTGGGGAAAATTTTGGCGTCTCTCTGACTGGATGTTGAATAAGCAGTGTGACAAATCATAGGAAGTAGAGGATGGTGTTTCTTGTAAACTGCAGCCATGTAGGAATTCACAAAGGACTATGCCACAGACAACTGACATTCCCTTAACATGTGTGCAAATGTGACTGCACAGCAATCTTAAAGGGACTACACACCGCAACAAACATCTGTGCACTACTAAGAAAATTATGGGGAACTTTTATGAAGGGGTTGGGACAGGTGGTTGTGAGGCAGAGTTGGCTGCCGTCAGCATTCATCTCAGGCCTCACATATTCGCATGATGTTACTAAGGGGGAGTCTTAAGATGAGAAATAAAATGGAGGCAACAAGGGTTCTTTTGGGGATTTCAGAAGTAATGGAGCAGGGTAGGAAGTGAAACTACTGAGGAAGGTAGTGACTGGCTATGACTGGATAGAAACTAGACGAGAGCTGTTTTGCTGGATGGTGCGGAGAGGTGAGCATGTCAAAAGCTCAAAGGCAAACATCATCAGCTTCAGAGTCTCTCCTCATCACTGATAGTCCTCATGCTTGGCATAATTTAAAATTTGCCCAGTTTGTTTCCCACCCACTCCCCGAAAAGACGTCAAACATTTGTTGGTATCTTTTTTGGGAACTGAGGTTATTTCACAAGCATTCCAAGCTAATTTACACAACTTTAATTCCAATGCTTCACCACCGGTGGGGAATACTATGTTTTCATTATTTCTGACAGAATCAAAGAGTTGGTCTGGATGAGAAAAATGAGCCATTTAACAAGACCCAATTTTACTTTGGACTTGTATCTTTGGCCTTGCAGCTTTGTGCTTAAAGCAATTAGTATCTTAATGGATTGAATACACGGTGGCTCAGTGGTTAGCACTGCTGCCTCACAGCACCAGGCACCCGGGTTCGATTTCAGCCTTGGGCGACTGTTTGGGTGGAGTTTGCACATTCTCCCTGTGTCTGCGCGGGTTTCCTCTGGGTGCTCTGGTTTCCTCCCACAGTCCAAAGATGTGCAGGCTAGGTGGATTGGCCATGCTAAATTGCCTGTAGTGTTTAGGGATGTGTAGATTAGGTGGGTTATAGGGGAATGGGTCTGGGTGGGATGTTTCGAGTGTCGTTGAGGACTTGTTAGGCCGAAGGACCTGTTTCCACACTGTAGGAATTCTATGAAAAGCTGAAGATAAGTCAAGGAGGGTTAGTTTGATGCAGTTGCAATCACATAAAATGTAATGTGTTATTCTGATGTGTAATGTCATTGGTGGAAATCTGATTTAATTAGAGAGGAATTGTGGGAAAGCTTAGTGATTTGTAATGGTTTGTAACTCAGAGTAGTTGGAACTACCTGTCAGAAAGTTAATAATTGTCAAAACTGTCCTTCCATCATATGTTACAATAAACACATAGACCCTCTGCACCATCTTCTTTCAGTTGGACACTATGGCCAGAACCTTATAAGTGTCAGTGTGATGTGACCTATGATGAGATGTGTGATAATCAAATAAGAAGTATGGGGAGGCCCATTCCAGCATGAAGTGCATCTTGTTCCATCTTTTTTGCTTTTCACAAGTGGCATGGCAAGATTCTCTCTGTGTAGCAGTAATAATTCATTTGACGGTGATTAAAGCTTGTTAAATGTTTTGTGAATGCTACAGCTTGCCTCATTAATATTCAGCCTTCCATCTTTCCAAACTCACCAAAAAGGCTACATGTTGGGAAAACTTGATAAGGAAACTAGAGTGGGTACCTGGTGAATTCAACCCACTGCTTGCTTCAAATAACTTCCATGTTGGACACTAGGTAACAATGCTCCATGGCACCAGCTGCATGTACTCTTCATCAGTGAACATTGGCATCCAGCACTTGCCAACCTATCACAACTATCACTACACCTCTCTGATATATTGGCAGTCCACTCAAAAGGCACAGACTTGAATTGCAGGGATGCTTTGTGCCAGTGATAGGCACCAGGCTCACAGCATGGACCAGTCTGTATCTCACAGACAGGCTGCTTATCAGTCTTGAACTGACCTGGGGCAGGGAGATGACATTTTGAAAAATGACACACCAAGCCAACAATCTAACATCTACAAGTTCATTCAACCAATGGCCATGGCGTAAAATTGGTTGGGGCTGGTCCTCAGTCCAGTCAAGGCAGGGGGCTGCAGTTGGTTAAGGGGTTCCGGTACCATCAGGTAGGGACACAGTCTACACACAGCCCAGAAGCTTCAATGTTCTTGCCTGTATGTGATTCCTACTGAACAATGACAAAGTGTGGGTTTGTAGGGACATTGAGCACAGGGTAGTGCTAACGTAGAGGCTATTAAGATGGGATGTAGGTAGGAACATGTTAAGTATAGGAGTAGCAGTTAAACAGTGATGTGGGTAAGAAAATGGGTTTGGATGTGAGATGGAGTATCAGCCATGTCAGCTATGTGCCAATATGGCTTTGTGGCTGCTGTGCCAAGATGTTACCAGACTGCCAACACTTGCCCAAGTATACAGCAGCCTTTCAAAAATGGTACAGGCACAAGAGATGCAGGATATCAGTGGATATCGGTGAGTGGTGAGTTGTTGTGGGATTGGAACGTGGGAAATTGGACGTGAAGGATGCCTTCGGGCTGGGGCTGGTGGTTAATGAAGTGAGTTTGATAAGTTAGGGTGGGATAACTAACTAGGCCTCATGATGAAAACCTTTTCAGAAAATTCAATGCAATTCGGACTTGGCCAAAAAAAGTAAGATTTAGCTCTTTGCTTTTTGTACAGTAGTCAACAGCTCCCTCCTTCAACTTGCAGAACTTGTTCTCATCCACAACAACTCCCCCTTTACTTGCACTCACTTCCAGAAAATAAGTATTGCTATGGAAACACACAAGGACCCTAGCTCTGCCTGTCTTTTTTTTGGAACTATTGAACCTTTATTGTTCCAGCCAGACTCTCAGTAATTAACATTGATGTTTCTATCTTTGTTAATTGCTTCCTGCTCTAACTGTGATTAGTTAACTTCCAAATTTTGCTTAAAATTTCCACCCATCCCATACCTATGTGTGACCTGCTTTTGATCTCTTGCTGTGTCTGAGTTTTCCACTGATATCTGTTAGATTGTCATTCATTTTAGATTAGACTTCTGATCAAGGGGAATCCTGTGAATTTCTCTGTTGTATTTGCTCTCACAGTGTCACTGACCCCACCAGGGGATCATGCCTCCTATGAACCTTCTATTCTCTTAACCAAGGATTCCCTTGCAATGCGACAGACACAACTATTGTCCAGATCTGTACTATCCCCTGTTCCTCTGCCTTTCACTCTTTACCCATCCACCTCTATCCCTCACAACTAGGGCAGGTTTGTCCTTTTCCTCACTTCCAGAGACCTATCACTTTCATATTTCAACAGTTCTGCCAACTCCAGCACTTGATCCCACCACCAACTACATCCTCACGTTTCCACCCTCTGCAGAAACTGATTGTCATGTGATATTCTTCCGGGCTGTCACCCCCACCACATGCTGTCATTCTGTGGTAGCGAGCTGCACATTCACCTACTCCCCAACTGCTGTTAGGATCTTAAAAAACTCCTTCAAGTTGCACTAGCAGTTTGCACTTCCTTCTTCAATACTCATAACACGGTGTCATCTATATCACCAAATGCAGAATAGTTGTCCAAACATCTCCATCCTATGTAGTCTATTCAATGACCTCTTTACTTCTTTTCTTGTATGTCACCTGTTTATTTAACTGCACAGTACCCCAAATGTTTATGGGCACAGCTATGCATGATTGATATCTTGAAGTTGACAGCTTATTGCATAACCTGTGTGTTAACTTTCAGGTTGCTACATGAATCCATCATACAGGATCCTTGATCTTGAACTTCCTATCACCTGACATTTCAGTTCTCGTCCCACTCTTATCTCTCTGTCTTTGATCTTTTCTGTTGAAGTAATGAAGATCAACACAAGCTTGAGGATCTACCCCTGACCTTTTATTAAGCACTTTTTTCCTCCGTCTCTTCATATTGACTTTAATAGCTTCATTCCTTGATATAACTCACATATTCTCTTCTGTGGAGGGAGTAAATAGGATGGGATAGTGCCTGTGGTTGCAGAGTGTGATCCCTATGTCAGAAACCTTGCTGAGTGGCTGGCCTGCATCCTCAGTCAGTAGCTGTGTTCTCCTTCTCTCAAACTCCTGAGCTGATGGAGCATGGTCCTTTTGCCAGCTTTCAAGTTTCCAATTCCAGCTGCCTTTCATTTTCTATCTCATTTGAATGAGGCTTTTTCTGTGTCAAACTGATGAGTTTTCATTTTATTATATCTTTCATTATGCTTTCTCTTATCTCATACTGACATTATTCTACCATTTGATATTTGATGTTCTATTTCTCCTGGGTGTGAGTGTATCTCTGTGTGCATGGTTGTCTGTGTGTGAATGCACATGTTGTTTTCTATGTGCTTTTCCTTCAATTCTGAACCTTTTTAAATGCCACTTATTGTAGTTACTTCCAGTTCTGACTAAGGGTGCACACCTGAAAAATTAACTCCACTGTTATCTTCACAGGTTCTGTGAAGGTTGTTTTAGAGTATGGAGTTAGTGATAGCGCCAAACTGAAAGTGTTGAGATAAAAACCTAAAAAGGAATTGAAACTGAATTTGTTTAAACTCAGGTACATGATAGCTCCAGGAATAAGCTATCACGGTCTCCAGTGTAGGAATTACTGCTGCAGTTACCTAAAACCTTTCAAGGTGTTAGAGAAAGGCATTCTGGTATGAGTACTGTATAAAGTTGGCTACTGTATCAGGGATTTGTTTGTTTTTGAATCTTGTAAAAGAGTGTTTTGTGATAAATGTGATGACAGTTTTACTATATATTTTAAAACTCTTTGAATTTGTCTGTAAGTAAATACATTGGATTATTCTATTTTATCTTCATTTTTGCTTTATAAACTTCTGTTTTGTTGTTAAAGTAAAACCTTTAACATTGTGTGCTCCCTTATCAGTTAGAGACCACCTTTATAAAATCAAAACAAAGCAAAATGTGATCTATCAAGCCAGATTTCAGTCTGGAATCTTACTTTTTCAGTAATTAATTGGGATTAAAACCACCTAGGTTTTGTAATTGGGTGACTAACCACAAATGGTTTGCAGGTTGGTGTTGGTACTGTTGCTTAATGCCTCTCAGTTGAGACACAATCTAGCTACTCCTCTTCTACATTTCATTTATGGAATAAGTTTAAAAAAAAGCCTGACTGACCTCTTTCCCTGGCTGACCTTGACTAGGCTGTGATTTGGACACGTTTCATGCCAAACTTTATGCTGAAATTTTCTAGTTGTCTACGTTTCTGTCAGGGTGTTACTTCCTGCTGACAGTTTTAAGAATAGCTGAATTCTGTACAAGTACCATTTAAATTAACATTGGATGGACGGTGTAGGCAACCTGTACTAATCTGTAAAACAGTCCAGTCTCTAAGCATCTGTTCTCTCACCTAATCCATGAAGCTATGCTGCATTAAGTTTCTATCTGGATTGTATTCAAAGTTCATAATTTAGACCATTTTCAGTCGATAATATTGAATATGTTAGACATCTGTCATGCTTGACAATAACCCAGATAGATGCATTTAATGGTACACTAGGCAAGTATTTGATGGAGAAGGGAGTAGATGGCTACAATGATTTGGAAATGGCTCAAGTGGAGCCTAATCACTAGTCTGGAATGGTTCTACCAAATGGCCAGTTTCTGTGCTGTATATTTTATGTGATCTGGATGTGCAGCAGATGGTTGCTTTTGGAAGTTTGCGCTCCTGATTATTTCATTTGAAATTTTTACTTCAACCTGCATCCATGTCTCTTTGATTTTAGGCTTATAATTATTTTGATGAATCTGATGATTCACCAGGATGAAATTCCCAGAGGCAGAGATAGTAAATATCCATTTGAGTCAGTGTGGGAAAGAAAAGTTGAAAATAAACATAAAGAAAGAACTTATATTACACATCACTTTCAACCTCAGAGTATCCTACAGTGTTTCAACAAATTAAGTATTTTTAAGTTGTAGTCACAGTTCTAATGTCAGTAACATGCACCACATTTACGCACAGCAAACTTGCACAAACAGCAATAAAACAAATTAACAAATAATCTACTTTTTGGTGGCATTGGTTGAGGGTGAGTGCTAAATATTTCCAGGACACTGGTGAAAATTCAATTTCTCTTCTTTGTTGAAGAAGCTTGTGGGATCACATACATCCACCTGAGAGGTTAAACACAGCTTTGGTTTGACTTCTCGTCTAAAAGACAGGAGTTCAAAAGTGGAGCAGCCCCTCAGTACACCATTAAAAGTGTCAACCTGGATTTTACACTCAAGTCTTTGATGAAACCTGAACCCAGGGATGCAAATGCTGTCGCTGAGTCACAGCTGACACTGGAAACCCAATAAAGTGACAGTTCATAGAGAGAGAGTGCCTGGTGTTGAGGATGAGAGAAAAGACAATTACATGAAGTTCAATTAGTTCAAGGGGCAGTGTAGTCTGACAACTCACTTTCTGATGTACCTTGAATTGTAGTCACCTCATTAACACAATACTTGAAATTGAAATGTTTCCCGGCTGGCTAATTTTTCTGCTTTTGCTCATTTTTAGCTTTCTTTAATTTGCTCTTAAAACCTACATTTAAATGTTGCCCCTGAGGATCTCAGGATGTCCCAAAGAGCTTCACAGCCAAATGAAATTTTGTAAAGGTGGTCATTATTGTAATGTAGCAGCTAATTTGCAAAGGGCCAAGCTGTGTCCCACAAACAGCAATTGTTTTTGGTGATGTTGGATAAGGAATAGATATCGTCCAGGACATCAGCGATAACACTTCAATGTAATTTATTAGAAAGAGCTTCATACTTCTAAGAAATATTCTCCTCCACTCGCTTGTGACCTGACAATGATGCAATAATGTGATTCATTGAATTAATTTGTGTTATGAATATGGATTGATGCAAACAATCTGTTTGCATTTCAACAGAAAATACTGAGTCATGTTCAAAAGAAAGCAATGTGATGTATGCAACCTGTCAGCACTCTGAACCTACTGCAGACTGCCCTCACTGTTTTTATAATGAAAGAAAATTGCTGCAGAAACTCTGCAGGTCTGGCAGTATCTGTAGAGAGAGAAATAGAGCTAACATTTCATGTTCAATTTGCCTAAAATATTGGCAGAATTTTACATATTTTTGGCTGTCAATTTTATCGAATTTCTTAGACCATAAGACCACAAAATATAGGAGCAGACAAGGCCATCCAGCTCATCAAATCTGTTGCACCATTCAATCATGGCTGATATTTTTCTTAACATAGTAGCTCGGTGGTCAGCACTGCTGCTTCATAGTGCCAGGGAGCCAGGTTCAATTCCACCCTCAGGTGACTGTCTGTGTAGAGTTTCCACATTCTCCCTGCGTCTGTGTGTGTGTCTTCCCACAGTCCAAAGATGTGCAGGTTAGGTGAATTAGCCATGGGAAATGCAGGGTTACAGGCATAGGGTAGGGGCGATGCTCTTTGAAAAGTCAGTCTGGACTCCATGAGCCAAATGGCCTGCTTCCACATTATAGGAATTCTGTGGTTTCCCATTCTCCAAGCCTGTTTAAGTCCTGCATCCTCCCCATTTCCGCAACATTACCTGTCCAACCATCTATATTTGTGTCATCTGCAAACTTAGCAACAATGTCCTCAGTTGCTTTGTAATGATCTTTAATGTCTGAGCCCTCCCCCTTTTAACGTTTTCCATAATTGGAGCATTTCTTGCCTCAAGGACAAGCAATAGCCCCTGCCGTATCTTACCAACTCACCTAATTAACTGCCCATCCTGCCCTTATCTTGTCCCTCTTGATGAGTTATAGCCTTATCTTACAATGCACTATTCCTAGAACAATTTGCCATGCAGTAGATATCTACCAAAAGACCTGTATCCCTCGTTCCCATGCCATATTTAAAAGGCTACTGGGCATCTGGAAATGCTTTGGCAATCTGATGTTGTCCTTCACCGCAATGGTATAGCAACCAAAAAGCCATGCTGCCCATTGGCACTTACCGGCATGGCTGATATAACCCATTGTTAGCCACTAACAGTCCTCATTAATAGCCATTCATCCTCCTAGCCAGATCATCATCCAGTCCTTTGTCTGTCCAACTGTTCTCTCTCTTTGGGGGTTCTATCCCCACATATCATTTACTCCTTAGTGGCTCCCCCACCGTATCTTCTGTATATAAATCAACATTTTCCTAGCTACCATCAGTTCTGAGGAAGGGTCACTTGACCCGAAATGTTAACTCTGATTTCTCTCCACAGATTCTGCCAGACCTGCTGAGCTTTTCCAGCAATTTCAGAGGTTTTTATGTATCCTCGCATACAACTTTATTCTTTCACTATGTTTGCTGTTTAGTCACCAGATCACACAGTTTACCTGTTCTTAGTGACATCCTCGCTAGATCACTACTACTCTGCCCCTATACCCATTGTAGACCTGCATCTTGTCATTGTCCAGTAAGGGGACATACCAGTATCACATACAGGCAAGCAGTTGGACAATGTCAAACATGAGTAGTAATTTACAGCCAGCAAAATGAACACAAGCAAATGAATAGAACCTACAGCTCCTTCCTACAATGCAAACCAAATGCTGGAATGAAGGCCAATAATTTTTTTTTTCCATGTTGGTCTGCTGTACCCAGCTCTCATCTGCTAGAACCAGGTGCTCTGGACTGGCCTGTAGCAGCTGAGTGCTATCGTGCACAGTGAGAGCTTTCCCCCTCCCCAATGTCCTTGTCCTCCTCCTTGAAAGACTGGTCCCATTGTGCCAGTTCCTCAGCATCTATTGCCTCATTGCCTGCTCCATTTTTGCAGAATACAGCAGCCAGAATGATGGAGCACACGTTGTCTAGACTGTGTTTGAGGACTATGCAGCCTTGTTGTTTGTTCCACCACGGCCCACATCGAAGCAATGCCAGAATTGTATCTGAGTTCCACATCAGTTAGGAGGTTACATAATGGTGTCACAAGCCACGGTCACTGTAGATAGCCCTTGTCCCTGAGTAAGCAGCCTTGTAAAAATCCTAAACACTCAAACACACCAGATGCAAGACAGTACTGCAGGATGTAGGAGTCATGGCAATATGCAAGGTGGCAGACACACTCCTCCAAGAAGTGCTAATAATGATCTCAGATCACTTAGACATTAATTGAATGGATGAATTCTGCAGCTTGATGATATGACTATCTCTGTGCTAAGTATGCACAGTTGATGGCACCCTGATCTGTTGGGGGGTTGGTGGGGAGGGGCGTGGGAATACCAACTATATTTCTATATCTTACTTTCTGGGGTTCAGCACTGACCTTGTCATTGGGAAACAAAATGAACCAGCATGAACTTACACAGACGGTACAACTGAGAGATCCCTTACAATTCACCGATCATTACCAAGAAGGAGCCAGTAACATAGAAGTTCAAAGAAACTGTCAGTTTCACAGTCACTGTGAGAAGGTGGTCTCCCCTCCTGCAGCACTCAGATCTCACTGCAATGACTGAAATAGTTTGGTAACAATGTTCTGGGATATAAGGACCTGCATCAACACTGTGCATAGTTTATTGCCAGGAAAGGTAGTTAGGGGTGAAAAACTCTGGTCCTTCTGCAGACCTGATGCATCCTCCACAATGATCAAAGCACAGAACTGCTTTACTGTAAGCGCCTCACACCTCTGGCAAATTTTAACAAGCAGTCCCTAGAAATGATGGACCGGACCCCTGATTGCTATCTTTGCAGCTCCCTGACTGACGGCACATGATGCTGGCTGCTTGTGGTAGCCCTACAGACTGACTATTGCCCATTTCTTGGACTTATCCCTGACCATGACTAGCCCAAACAGATGACTGATTGTGGCCAAACCCCTGGACTGTGTGTGGACTGCGCTCCTTATGGTACTGCCCCCTCCTCCCGCCTTGACTTGACTGAGGACAAACTTGTACCCACTTTCTGACATGGCCATTTGGTTTTCTGGGCAGAATTCTACAGGCAGCCGGTGTCTGCACAAAACAGTATGCCAATAATGCTTTTCTGATTAGTCTTTAGGCTCTGGCTGAAATGACAAATACTAAATCCCTTGCAATTTATTTTATTCACTAGTGGGACATGGGTGTTCACTGACTGGCTGGCATTTATTGACCTTTCCTTGTTATCCTTGAGAACGTGGTAGTGAGCTGCCTTCTTGGATTGCTGCTGTAGGTTAACCCACAATGGAGGTAGGGAGGGAATTCCAGGATTTTGACCCAGTGACAGTACAGAAATGGCAATATAGTTTGAAGTCAGAGTGGGTGAGTGGTTTTTGAATGGGATTTTTCAGGTGGCGGTGTTTCCGCATAAATGATGTAGCTCAAGTCCCTGTTAGATTCTGCCTATTAACTCTATTTCTGTCTTCACAAATACTGCCAGACCTGCTGAGTTTCTCTAGCATTTCTGTTTATATTTAAGATTTCTAGCATTAGCACTACTTTGCCTTTATCTCACAACTTTTTATCTGGATCTAGTTGGAGAAATAGGAATATTTGCATTATGCAACAAGCATTGGGATCTGGGAGTGTCAGTAAATCATAAATGCTAGTTAATCTATTCAATTTTGTGTGAATACTAAGAACTGAATTTGAGAAATGCAAAGGCTTAGAGTCTCTTCAACCTTGACTAATCTCATCATAAAAAACTGAGGGAAAAATGTTTCAATCTTCAGCTGATTCTTTTACAATCACTTTAGACTAACAAGATCAGCATTATATATAGTAACAGCGATGCCCAGGAGGAATTCAGTGGGTGTTGGTGTTAGACATTCCGGTTGGTGGAGGATTCTGGTTATTTGGATGCAGGATAACACAATTATTACTGGATTTGCTTTCACGCTCACTCTCTTCCTTTATCTGGCTATATATCCAGAGGGTAACTAAGAAACATTATTTAAAAAGGGAAGGAAGCAAATGCAGACAGATTACTACAGGCTAAATAGCTTAATGTCTGTTACAGAGAAAATGTTAGAGTTCATTATAAAGAATGAAATAGCAGAGTATTTAGAAATATTATTAAAAATACATAAAATAATCAAGCAAAGTCAGCATGACTTCATGAAGGGAGAACCATGGCTGACACATTTAATGGAATCCTTTGAAGTGGTAACAAGCAGGACAGATAAAAGGGAAGCAGTCGGTTGGTTAGCATCAGTACCATACATTGGGCTACTTAATAAGAGCCCATGGTGTTGGGGATAGAATATTAGCATGAATAGAGGATTGCCTAACTAGTAGAAGACAGAGAGTTCTGATAAGAGGTGCATTTTCAGGATGCCAAATAATAACTAGTGGAATGCCACAGGGATCAGTACGAGGGCCGTAATTTTTTGACATACATATTAATGCCTTGGATGAGGGAAGCAAATGTTCTATTGCCAAGTTTGCAGATAATGCAAAAGTAGGTGGGAAGGCAAGTGGTGAGGATGACACGAAAGAGTCTGCAGAGGGATAGAGACAGGTGAAGCAAGTGGGCATAATCTTGGCAGATGAAATATAATGTGGAAAATATTGAGTTTATGCTCTTTGGCAGTAAGAATAGAGGAGCTGAATATTCTTTAAATGGAGTAAGACTGCAGAAAGCTACAGCACAGAGGGATTTGGGAATCCTTGTGCGTAAATATCATGAAGAATCATAGAATTCCAACAGTATGGAAACAGGCCATTTGGCCCATTTAGTCCACACTGACCCTCCAAAGAGCATCTCACCCAGACACCCCGCCGCCCCGCCATCCCTGTAAGCCTGCATTTCCCATAGAAAAATCTACCTAGCCTGCACACTCTGGACAATTTAGCATGGCCAATCCACTTAACTTGTATATCTTTGGACTGTGGGAGGAAACCCGAACATGTGGAGAAAACACACATAGGCATGGGGTCAGCATGCAAACTCCACACAGATTATTTGCCCGAGGCTAGAACTGAACCCAGGTCCCTGGCGCTGTGAGGCAGCAGTGCCAACCACTGAGCCACTGTGCCACCCCAAAGGAATGTGTCTTATCGAGTGATATGATGAAACGTTATTTTGCACACACAATGTAAACTTTGTAATCCCATATTTGTTTGCTTCCCTGTGCCATAATTCATCTATGCAGTCTTAAATTGTTCCAAAGTTGATAATATAAAAGCACAATTTTAATATATTTGTATATACTCAAAAACCCATATATTGTGTCAATCCTATTGAAAAAAAAATCTTTCCCTCCCTGTTAAATTCAAGTAAAATGCATGATGTTCCAACACACTGGACAGACAAAATACCAATTTTTGAAACTATCTTATGCATCAGTCTGTTTTTACAGACCTGAACAAGAGCTTGGAACACAATATCAATTTGAATTTTTAATTTAACAGTCCAGTAAAAAACTTGAGGCACTCATTCTATAGATTAATTGAGATTAACTGTCAGTTCAAGAATGAGATTCAGTCTGACTCTCTGGGTAGCAAAAAGGATCTAATTATGGCACACGAAGTTTAGAAGGTTAAAACAGAGATGAGGAATTTCTTGTCTGAGTGTAGTGAATTCATGGAATTCTTAACAGCAGAGTGCTGTTGAAGCTGGGTCATTAAGCATATTCAAGGCTGAGATAGACAGATTTTTAATCAGCACAATTAAAGATTCTGCAAAGTCAACCCAGTGCCATTTGCCTTCTGTGCAAAAGTGGAGGCAGAAATCAGAAGGCTGGAAAGCGAAGGAATGATCAAACCAATCCAATTTGTTGAGTAGACAGCACCGGTTGTACTGATTGTGAACCTCAAGGGGTCGGTTTGCCTCTGTGGGGATTTTAAACAAATGGTAATCAGTTTTTTGCAGATGGATGAATACTAAATCCCTCACATAGAGGACTAATTGATACCCAAAAGGGTTTGTACTGATATATGAAACTACCATTTGGAGTATCATCAGCGTGTGCCATTTTTCGGCAGATGATGGAGAATATTTTGTAAGGTCTATCCGCGTTCACCATTTATCTGGATGACATGCTAATAACAGGGAAGGGCACTCAGAGAACTTGGACATAGTCCATAGACGTTTCTCCAAGCTGGGCGTACACTTTAAAAGGAAATAATATGTGTTCCAGACACCGCCAAGTGACCTACTTTGGATACAGAATCAATATGATTGGGTTACACATGATGGAAGGTGAAATGAGGGCAAGCAATGGTGCCCTGGCTCCCATCTGTGTACCAGAGCTTAGGTCTTTCCTTGGATTAGTGAATTATTATAGAAAGTTGATTCGTAACCTGGCCTCCATCCTGGCACCCTTACATCTGTTATTGAAAAATGGTCAGCCTTGGAAATGGTCTCGTAGCCAAGACATAGCCTTTAAGGAAGTGAAGAAGTAGGTATCATCATTGAAGGTGCTGGCACACTTTGATCCCAAGCAAGATCTGGTGCTGACATGCGATGCCTCCCCATATGGTATTGGGGTACTGTTGGCTCACAAATGGCCCAATAGAAAGGAACGCGCAATACCGTATGCTTCCTGGACTTTGGCTGATACAGATATAGAGAAGGAAGGTTTGGCAGTCATCTTTGGAGTGAGAAAGTTCCACCGTTACCTTTATGGATGTAAATTTGTAACAGGAACAGACCACAAACCCCTCCTAGGACTACTCAAAGAGATCAAGGCCATGCTACCCATATTTTCAGGTCAAATTCAGCGCTCATTCTAAGCACATACAATTATAAATTGGAATATCGCCAAGAAGGCTGAGTAGCAAATGTGTGGGTCTTGAGCCACCTCCCGCTGCAGATACACCACTGGTGGTGCCACCACTGGAAGAGTTCATTCTGGTTTTAAACTTTCTGGATTCCCTTCCAGTCACTGCTGACAATATCAGACTGTGGACGCAAAAAAGATCTGGTCCTAGCAAAACTAAAACAGCTGGAGGTGAAGGGGGAAGCAAAAGGGCCATCACAGCCAGATTTGAAAACTTTCTGGATCTGGCGAGACCAGATCTTCATAGAGGACAGCATTTTATTTTGGGGAGCAAGAGTGATTGTCCCGAGCAAAGTTCGCCACCAGTTACTGGCTGAACTTCACCAGGGTCATCCAGCAGTGTCCAAAATGAAGATGTTGGCGAGAGGTTATGTCTGGCAGCCAGGATTGGGTGCACATTTAACTATGTTGATGGGGCAGTGCCAAGGGTACCAACAAGGACAAATATTACTGCCAAAAGCTCCCCCACATTTGTGGAAATAGTGGGTAAAACTTGGACTCGGTTACATATTGACTATGCTGGCCCTTTCATGGGCTTAGTCATAGTGGATGTCCACTCAAAGTTGTTGGATATGCATAGAATTCATTCGTCAAACATTGGGATGACGATAGAAAAGCTGCAAGCATCTTGTGCAATACTTAGGCTCCTGGAAGTATTGGTCACAGACATTGGGCTTTCATATGCCAGCAGGGAATTTGAGTATTTCCTAAAGTCAAATGGCACTGGCATATATGGACAGCTCCATACTATCCATCGTCCAATGGTCTGGCAGAAAGAGCAGTCCAAACTTTGCAGACAGAAACAGCCTACAGCTTCACTTGATGCTGAACTGTCCTGGTTCCTATTTGATTATTAGACAACCCCTCATTCAACTGCAGGGATAGCTCCAGCAAAGTTGCTAATGAGGAGAAGACTCTGCACCAGGTTAAATCTGTTCTTCCCGGACCTGGGGATGGAGGGTGAAATGGCATCAGGAGCACCAATGCTGGACACAAGACTCCTGTAAGTGAGAGAGATAGTTTAATTCAGGGGTCAAAGTTTGGTGTCGAAACTACAGAAATGGTCCTGCATGGGTTGATGTGAGGTCAAGTCTAATCACGTACAAAGTTTGGGTAGGTGAGGTCATCCTGAACAAGCATGTGGACCACATGAAAGCAGCAAACCTGCAAGTGGGGCAGAAGCAAAACATACTTGGCCCCTCAGAACAGCCAGAAAGGCTGTTGGAACCAGTGGGTTCTCCCCTTCTGTCTAGCGGCAAAGAAACCTCAGAGTCTGAGATGGACACAGCAGATGTTGCAGCCTCGATACCTTTACCACTTGAAGAAGAGGGTGAATTTTGTCCAAGATGTTCCAGGCACAAGAGGCGGGTATAATCCAGTACACGCTACCCATATCCGAGGCTGAGTCGGAGGAACTGGACCCGGTGTGAAAATGCCCCAGGACAGGCCACAAGAAAAAGAATAGGTCTGCAAACAGAGAAGGGGGGATGTAGTGATTGGAACGAGGTTGGCTAGGTAGACCTCATAGAATATGAGTTCCCTGATTGGAGCTGTTAACCTGGTCCGATCAGGGAGCCCTAGCTGACAGATATAAACAGGAGTGGCAGAGTTCTGTTCACTTTGAGAGCTGACTCTGAGGAAGCTGGATCAGTATCAAGTACTATACACATGTAAATAAAGGGTGACTTGGTAATAGGATACGGGCTTCTGTGGAGTTATTGCATATTCCTCTGTGAAAACAGAACCAAAATATGTATTTAATTAGAGATAGTAGGAACTTCTGATGCTGGAGGCTGAGATAACAAGGTGTGGAGTTGGATGAACACAGCAGGCCAGGCAGCATCAGAGGAGCAGGAAAGGATCCAGACCCGAAAAATG
>NC_063356.1:42463051-42470942 GCF_021869965.1 Rhincodon typus | reverse complement strand
TCTGAAGAAGGGTCCAGACCCGAAACATCAGCTTTCCTGCTCCTCTGATGCTGCTTGGCCTGCTGTGTTCATCCGGCTCTACACCTTATTATCTCAGATTTTCCAGAATCGGCAGTTCCTACTATCTCTGAGTGAGGACTTAGACACTTAATGGTAGAGTCCTGGGGAGTGTTGCTGAATAAAGAGACCTTGGAGTGCAGTTCATTGTTCCTTGAAAGTGGAGTCGCAGGTAAATAGGATAGTGAAGAAAGCCTTTGGTATGCTTGCCTTTATTGGACAGTCCTTTGAGCGTGGGAGCTGGAAGGTCAGGCTTTGGTTATACAGGACATTAGTTAGGCACTTTTGGAATACTGTGTGCAATCTGGTATCCCTGCTATAGGAAAGATGTTGTTAAACTTGAAAGGTTCAGAAATGATTTACAAGGATGTTGCCAGGGTTGGAGAGTTTAAGCTAAAGGGAGAGGCTGAATAGGCCGGGTCTATTTTCTCTGGAGCGTCGAAGGTTGAGGGGTGACCTTATATAGGTTTATAAAATCATGATGGGCATGGATAGGGTAAACAGACAAAGGTCTTTTCCCTGGGGTGGGGGAGTCAAAAATTAGAGGGCATAGGTTTAAGGTGAGACGAGAAAGATTTTAAAGGGACCTAAGGGGCAACATTTTCATGCAGAGCGTGGTGCATGTATAGAATGAGCTTCCAGAGGAAGTGGTGGAGGCTGGTACAATTACAAAGTTTAAAAGGCATGGGTATATGAATGGAAAGGGTTTAGAGGGATATGGGGCAAATGCTGGCAAATGGGACTAGATTAATTTAGGATATCTGGTTGGCAGGAACGAGTTGGACTGAAGGTCTGTTTCCATGACATACATCTCTCTGACTCTATGCTGAGTTTCTCCAGCAATTTCTGTTTTTCTTTCAGATCTCCAGCATCCGCGGTTCTTTGTTCTATAACAAAAAGGAGGTTCTCGATAGGAAAGAAGACAGGAGAAATTAAATGTCAAAAAATTTCATGGTACAAAGGCCAAGGGGAGTTGTAATGAGTAAGGGAACAAAAGATGTGTCTTGATGAGGTGTAAGTGACTGGATAGCAGCCATCCAAATGCAGGATAACTGAATAAAGAAAGGAAGAAGTAAAACTCGAATTCACAAGAAATGAAATAAAATAAATGGAAAAGTCATGATACAATATTATGGAACACAATGGAGGCTGTTGCAACAAATCTGCTGTTGACAAAAAAGGTAAAAATAAAAGCTTATATGTGCTGTGAATATGCAGAAACATAACACACGGACTAGTGGCAACTATACGTATACACATAGATGTGTGTATAGGTGCAGGCATGCTTGCAAAAGTACACACCAACGTGAGGGCTGTTTTGGCAAAGTGGCAGTGACTTCATGTCTGGACTAGAAGATCCAGGTTCAAGTTCCACCTACTCCAGAGGTGTGTCATAACATGTCTGAACATGTTGATTGAAAATATCTATGCACCCAATGTGTTTGCATCTCGTAAGTGTGTGTATTTGTCAGTGTGCACGTGTCCACAAGTAATCCATGAGTGTATGTGTTGGAAAATGTGTGTGTACATTCCCACACATATCCCTATATACTTAGAAGAGTTTTTGTTTGTGTTTATGTGTTAATAGCTGTCTGTAGGTATATGGACTACCAAATGGCCTAGACTATATGATGTACATGCTGTAAACTCAGATCTGGCAGAAAAAGAGATTGATGAATTAAATGATTAATTGCTGAGGTGGATCCAGTTTCTATTGAAGTGTTCTGAGTTATGTAGAAGAATAAACATTACTTATCAACACCACTTATTATTTTTAGACAATACTTGTGTTATGACACATCCTATTGCCGTATTAAGTCATGAGATTAAAAAGATGCTTAGCTGTTCATCTATGAGTATATGAGTATAGGTACTCATAGGTAGTTGTAAAGACATTACAGACAAATTAAAGGGAAATTTCAAACAGGAACCATTGGGATTACTCACAGCCGAGTATGAAATTAGACCACAAGATCATTGAATCACATGATTTAGTTCATTTCATTGTATGTCTTGAGTTAAGAGATTTTAGCTGTGAGACCATGTAAAAAAACAGAATGTGACTTTGATTCTCAGTTTTGAGATGAATGAAATTTGTTGAGAATCTCATTCTTGATCAGGGTTCCAACACCCCTATTGATTTTAATGTAAAGACTAATCAATTAGGTAAGGTGCTGAGTTGGTCCATCTTGGGGATGCATTCTCTGTCATTGCTGAGTCACACCCTCTGTCCATCCAGAGTCTCTATTCCTGATCTCAAACACAATCTATCACTGAGTCTTTCACACGCTGTCCTTTGCTCCAACTCACTCCGTCCATCCCAAGGCTCTCTTATTCTGTCCATCATGAGCCTCTCACACTCTGTCCATCTCTGAATCTCTCATACTCCACACTTTCCTCAGTCTTTCACATTCTGTCAATCCCTGATTCTCTCATGCTTTGACCATCTCTGATTCTGTCACATTCTGTCAATTCCTGAGTCTTTCACATTCTCTCTGTCTATCTTTGATTCTCTTATGTTCTGTATACCTCTGATTCTCTGAACGTTTTGTCCATCCCTGAGTCTCTCATACTTTTTCTTTCCATCTGATTCTTTCACACTCCATCCTTCCCTAGATCTCTCACATTCTATCCATCCCTGATTCTGTCACACTGTGCCTTTGATTTTGGATTCTGGAGAAGTACCAGAGGATTGGAAAACTGCTAATATGACACATCTATTCAAAAAGGGAGGCGGGCAAAAAGCAGGCTGAGATAACAAAGTGTGGAGCTGGAGGAACACAGCAGGCCAGGCAGCATCAGAGAAACAGGAAAACTGATGATTCAGTTTGGGACCCTTCTTTAGTCTCAGCATCTGCAGTTCTTGCTATCTTAGCTTTACATCTATTGTTGGAAAAGTATTGGAATCGATTATTAACGAAGTAATAGTAGAACACTTGGAAAGTCATAATTTAGTCAAGCAGAGTCAGCACGGCTTCATGAGAGGGAAATCAGCTTTGACTAATTTGTTAGAGTTTTTCAAGGAAGTCCCAGCCAGACTGGATAAAGGGAAACCAGTAAATGTGTTGTATCTGGATTTCCAGAAAGTGTCCTACAAGATACCTCATAAAAGGCTAAGTTATAAAATAAGAGCCCATGGTGTTGGAGATAGTACATTGACATGCATAGAGACCTGACTAATGGGGAGGAAACAGTGAGTGGGAATAAGGGGTTCTTTTCAGGTTGGCTACCTGTAACTAGCAGCGTTCCACAGGGATCAGTGTCGGGACCGTAACTGTTTGTAAGATATATTTATGACTTGGAGGCAGGAAGTGAATTGTAGCTAAATTTGTGGAAAACAGGTAGAACGGCAGGTTGTGAGATGGATGGAAACAGTTTACATAGATAAATTGATTAATAGGTTAAGTAAGTGGGCAAAAATTTGGCCAATGGAGTAAAATTTGGGGAAATGTGAAGTTGTTCATTTATGGAAGGGAGAACTTAAGAACAGCATATTAATTAAGTAGAGACAAACAGCAGAAAGCACCTGCACAAAATGACTTATGGGAGCTTGTGCACAAAACACATAAAGCTAGCACACAGGGTGCAGCAGGTAATCAGGAAGGTTAATGGAATGTTGGCTCTTATTTCAAGGGGGCTGAAGTATAAGAGTAGGGAAGTCTTACTGCATTGGAGTACTGTGAGCAGATTCGGTCCCCTTATTTAAGAAAATATATTGTTTCATTGGCGGCAGTTGAGAGAAGGTTCATTTGGATGATCCCTGGTATAGATGGATTGTTCTATGAGCAAAGGCTAAACGTTTTGGGAGGAGGAAGGGTTCTGAGGAAGAGTTACCAGACCCGAAACCTTAACTCTGTTTTCTCCTTCACAGATGCTGCCAGACCTGCTGAGCTTTTCCAGCAACTTTGTTTTTGTAAAAATTTTGGGACTCTACTCACTGGAGTTTAGAAGATTGAAAGTTGAAAATATAGGATTCTTAAGGGGCTTAACAAGATAGGTGCTGAGAAAATATTTCCCCTCATGGGGGAGTCTAGGATCAGAGGGCATAGTTTCAAAATGAAGGGCACCAATTTAAGACTGAGATGAAGAGGAATTTCATCTTTTAGAGAGTTGTGAGTCATTGGAACTTTTTGCCTTAGAGACTTGTGGGGCCAGGGTCATTATATATATTTAAGACAGAGAAAGGCCCTTGATCAGTAGAGGTTACGAGGAAAGGGTAGGAAAGTAGACATGAGGATCAGTCATGAACCTACTGAATGGTGGAACAGGTTTAAGGGACCGAATGGCTTACTCCTGTTCCTTTTTCTTACGGTCTTACGGTATTCCATCTGAGTCTCTTACACTCTGTCCATCGCTTAGTCTGTCACACATTGTCCATTTCTGAGCATCTCATACTCTTCTTCCCACTCTCTTACACTGTCAATCCCAGATTCTCTCATACTGTCTATTTAAAAAAAAAATCTCTCACACTTTGTCCATCCCTGACTTTCTCTATTTGCCCATCCCTGATTCTTTCACATTGTCCATCCCTGATTTTTTTTCACTTTGTCCATCACAGATTCTCTCACTGTCGGTCCCCGGCTCTCAACACTCCTGATGAATCTTGCAGTGGCTGAAATCCTCTGCTTGGTGCTATGTTGCTGTTGGGACGGGGAGGTGTGTCTCAGAGAGAGGGGCGGGAACGAGAGAGGCGGACCCGGAGTTACTGGATTGTAAATCTGCTGGTTTCGCTCAGTCAGTTAATTATTTGTCAAAGAGAGTGCGGCAGGAAGCACAGCCTCTGTGTGTAGACAGGCTGCAGTGTCACCACCGGAGGAACAACTCAAATTGTGCCATTTGCCTTCTCCCCAAACTTCGGGGACCCTTTTTCTTGGTCATGTCCGGATTTTGTAAACCAACAGCCAAGAACTTCGAGAGCTTGACTTTGGACTCTGGGTATGGAGGAGCTGCCGACTCGTGTGGATGGTCCAGTTTGTCGCTGTCTCATTCAGGAGGGACCTGGGGCTCGTTGGCCGGTTCAGCAGGGGGGAGATACATGGACAGTTGTGACAGCCTGGACACTGAGCTACCAGAGGGCTCAGTGTTAGAGGTTCTGGACTGCTGGCCCAAACTACCCCTTTTGGAGGATGTCCCATGGGCTGAGGAAGAGTTGCAGGAGGTGCTACGAAGACGCCATCCCGGAGAATGCAGGCAGCCCGCTCCCGGTAGCTTGCTTAAGAAACTCTCCAAGTACCTGAGCAGGGCACTGGTCCGGATCGGCAGAGAGGCGCAGAGGCTCAGCCTCCTCACCGCCAAATGCAGCAAACACGAAATCCAAACTGCGGCCAAGCTGGTCCTGTCCTGGTCCCTGTCTGAAAGCTGCATGGCGGCGGCGGTCAAGGCGCTGTCCGCCTACAACCTGAACTCCGGCGACCAACTCAACAGCAGCAAGAGCTCCCAGTGCAACTTGGTGTTCTCGGTTGGCCGCTTCTTTCGGTGGATGGTAGACAGCAGGCTGTCCAGCCGCATCCATGAGCACGCAGCGATCTACCTGACTGCTTGTATGCAGAATATCCTGGAGGAGCTGCACATGAAGCTGCCGGACAGCTTCCTATCCCGAGGGAAGGAGTCGCTTGAGGCCATAGACAAAGCCCTGGAACAAATGATCAGCAACGACGCAGATCTCTGGGGTTTGTTCCAACCCTACGAACACCTCATCTGCGGGAGAAATGCTTACGGTAAGCTGGTTGTCAGAAGAAGAACTTAAAGGTTTAGCTAGGATTTCGCCACACCTCAGGATGGGAGTCCTGAAGATCCTACAAAGAGATTGTGTTTTATGTGTTGGCTGAAGGTTAATGACTAGGTGGCCCACCAAATCTCTCTGCATTCCTACAGTGGAGTGTCAACTTAGAGTAAGGCCTGACAATTCCAGAATGGGTTTGAACCTGTAAGTTTCAGTTAGAAGAGAGCCACAACTGAGACAGTACTGACACCATAAAACTCCTGGCCATCTCTTGGGGTTTGTTTTTGTTCTAAAATCTTTTAGATTCAACCGAATAGATAAGGTCTTCAACATTCAGTAGGAATTGGCTGCAGTTGTTAATTGATTAAGTTAATGAGATCTTTATCTAACTTCATTAACTAGAAAGGTTAGGAATAACAATGGGTTTATTGGCACAGGCCTCACCTGGAGTCTTGGGTACCATGCTATGAGAAAGACATCAGTTTGTGAACTCCTGGATGGGATTAGTAAGCCTTGTTATCAGAGAGGTAATAAATGTTATTTACATGCAGAAAGTTGAGGTGATCTGACAGAGCAATTGAAACTCTAAAGTAGAGATTGTAAGAACTGCAGATGCTGGAGTCAGAGATAACACAGTGTGGAGCTGGAGGAGCACAGCAGGTCAGGCAGCATCACAGGAGCAGGAAAGTTGACATTTCGGGTCGGGACCCTTCTTCAGTTTTTCTGAAAACGTCAACTTTCCTGCTCATTTGAAACTGCCTGGCCTGCTGTGTTCCTCCAGCTCCATACTGTGTTATATATGAAACTCTAAAGTGCCTATGCTGGAAATTTCCTCAGACCTGCCATTTAAGTGCCATCTTAAACTGAATTTAGGTTGTTTTGACCTATTGGAATCTATAACCAGGAACAGGTTAAGTATTCAGTTCCTATTAACCCTCTGCAGTTAAAAGAGAGAAAGAGACAGGAAGACAGATAGATAGAGACAGAGAAAAGGACAGAAAGTAGGTGGCATAAAAATCAGGAGGGACAGACAAACGAGAAAGTTGGAAAAATACCAGGCAGAAAATGGAGTGATGGAGAACTGAGCGCTGTATTCCATAAGTGAGGACAGGGTTCAAATCCAGACCCAATCAATTTGGACAGTTTCCACTTTAATTTCAGATTTTATTTCAATATTTTAGTGTCTACAGAATTTTGCTTCAGAACAATTTCTAACTCACTGAACCTGTCTTTGCCTGTTAGGCAAATTCAATGGCATATTTCTGGCTGTCTGCTTTTTCCCACGTTAATCCCTGACACTCCTTATAGGAGAGTCTTGTTAACTTTTATGGGGGAAGGGAAGTTACAGATAGAACCTAAAGTCAGTTCTGTGAAGTTCTCTAGTTTGATTTGTATTATATTGAACCTTGCACTATGTTAGAAGTAGGAGGAGGATGAAGAAATGTTTTTTTTAAAGAACAGTTTAATTTTCCTTCAATTTCTTTCTGGTTCGTATCTTTCATGGGCGTATGGAGTGATTATTCTCAATGTTACTTTCTAGCCCTTCAGTTATTTTCAGTGACAATCAACCAGCGACCAACTCACCAGCAGCTCTTAGTGCACTTGGTGTTTCTCTGTTGGCCACTTCTTTCGGTGGATGGTGGATTCCTGTGGTTAAGGGGAGCATTTGACCTGTTTTCGATTCCTGCATAGAGCTAGAATTGGCAGTTCAGGGAAATCCAAACATTTCTGTTTTTTGGTTAGTTTCACTTTAAGTATATTTGTCAGATTGTCCAAAATGAAATATCAATCCGGAGTCAACTCATTGCCCTGTTACCTCTGAGTCAGAAGATCATGGGTTCGATTCCCATCCCAGAAACTTGAATGCACTATCAAGCCTGGCTGTCCAGTATATCTCGGGGAATGCTTCACTGTCAGAGGTACAGTCTTTCATTGAGCCATTAAACCCAGGCCCCGTCTGCCATCAAGAAGTTTATGAAAAATTATATTGTGATTTTTGAAGAAGAGCAATGGAGTTCCACTTTGGCGCCCGGAACAGTACTTAGCCCTTCACCCAACATCACTGAACAGATTGCCTAATCGTTGTTTGGCGCCCTGAACAGTACTTAGCCC
>NC_063356.1:42453672-42463041 GCF_021869965.1 Rhincodon typus | reverse complement strand
AACAGTACTTAGCCCTTCACCCAACATCACTAAACAGATTGCCTAATGATTATTTGGCGCCCTGAACAGTACTTAGCCCTTTACCCAACATCACTAAACAGATTGTCTAATCATTATTTTATTGCTGGTTGCGGGTGATTGTTGCATACAATACCTGTACGCTTGCAAGTATTTCCTTCTAATTTATTATAAGTTTTTGACTATATTTAACCTGGCAACCTGCATTTCCTTGAACTGACTCTTCACATCTGAGTTTTATGTGTAGTTACTGCTATAAATGCAATCACAGTAACTAGCTTGTGTACGGCAAGATGCCAAAACAACAAATGAACATATAATTTTTTTTTGCTGATATTGGCTGTTGCTAGTATTGGGCAAAACATATTTGTTAAACTTTAAAATTAGCCTAGCAGTACGATAATTAGAAGAAGACTATTTTTTTTTCTTAATAAATAAGCTTAGCTATTAATTTATAACTTAAAATTTCAAATGTTTTTTGAGAAGGAAATTAAATAATATTTTCATACTGAATGTGGGATTATAGTAAGGTTAATTATTTCTTTATCCTTCACATTATATTCCTTATCCACAAAGGCAGTAAACATAGTTTAGGATTGTTCTAGAATGGAGCTGGTGCAGATATGGGCAGAATGGCCTCCACTTATGCTGTAAACCATGGTTCTTTAATTCCTATTTTTTTAAATGTGGTTGCAATAAGCGTCAGTCTGACATATCACTGGAATCATAGAACCTCTGACAATGCTGCACTCTCAGTACTATACTGAAGTGTTAGTCTGAGTTGTTTTCATTATTCTCTTGGTTGTTCAGGACTTGAAGTGTGTCCATTTCCAATAAATAAGTAATCAGTCTCTGGTAGAAATATATAGTTTGAAACTGCAAGAGCAGTGTTTAATGTATCCTTACTCCAATATAGCTGAGGTAGAAACTTACAAGCTACTTCTAGGCAGTTATAGATTATTTAAAAACCGAAAGAACTATGGATGCTGTAAATCAGAAACAAAAATAGAAATTGCTGGAAAAGCTCAGCAGGTCTGGCAGCATCTGTATGATCAAATGTTAGCTTTTCAAAGGTCAGAAGAAAATTCCTTATACTGAGTTCTTGGCTGTGAAATTGATGTTGAGAGTTTATATTCAATGCAGAAACTTTCAACATTAAGGCTTAGATTGGATAAGATTCTGAAGAGAAAGAGAAATGGGGACAGGCTGGATAAATATGATTAGGACTTTTGCTCCTG
Organism: Rhincodon typus; assembly: GCF_021869965.1. NCBI lineage: Eukaryota > Metazoa > Chordata > Chondrichthyes > Orectolobiformes > Rhincodontidae > Rhincodon > Rhincodon typus. The sequence continues at coordinate 42,461,785 of NC_063356.1, read as the reverse complement.
TGAAGGTAACCATTGACACACACTGTTTAGATGGAATTGTGTTTTTATTAATGCAGTTCCTATCATTTCTTTCTAATCCATTTACTTCTAAATCCCTTGTGTCTTGCATGTTGCAACTCACTTGTGTCACTTTTGATTCATGCTACATGTCTATACTGTTAGGTTTTGCACGAGTAGGTCTCACAAAATTGTTTGTCTTTGCATGGACTTCCTCTTTGGCTTCAGCATGATCCAGTATCTAGGCATTTAGTTCATCTTGATCCACCTTCGTTTTTTACCCAACTTTCCAGCAAGCTGATGATTTCATTGTTCCTACTGGAATGCTGCAAATATTGTGAGAAAAATCAAACTTCCTCTCTCTAACTGGAACATTCTACAACACCACAAAGATCTGAGAAATATAGCATTGATGTTGAATTGAAAGATTTTACAATAGCAGTTTCTCTGAATGTTCCCCATTTGCCTTGTCCTGTCCCAGGTTAATTGTAACATTAAAGTTACATTAATGGAACCTGTTTATTAGGAATGGGAAGGAAGCATTTTGACCTAATAGCCTGTTTTGCCATTTAGTCTAATTTGTATCTTAACACCATTTACTCACACTTGCTGTATATATTGTGGTGCTCTTACACAACAAATCGTGTTTAATTAGACTGTTTTTTTTTTGATGAGATGGCTGAGAGGGTTGGTATGATGTACATGAACCCCCAAATCGCATTTTGTAAAGTGCTACTTACAGGCTTCTCAGCAAAGTTCGAGCCTGCGGAATAAAATAAGTGGCAACATGGATATGAATTTAACTGTCAACATGGTAGTGATGCACAGTTTGTTTTTTGGATTGGAGCATAGTATATAGTTGGGTTCCTCAGGAGTGGCATAAGGACCACTGCTTTACTTGATCTGTATAAATGACCTAGGATTGCGTGTGGTGTGCAGGACGTAATTCCAAATTTATAGATGATGCAAAATAACAAAAATATTGTGAAAGTGAAGAGATAATGGTAGACTTAAGATATAGACTGATGGAATGACAGGCTTTGAGAAGACGAAATTTAATGTAGGGAAATGTAAGGTAATACATTTTAGTGAGACGAGCAAGAGACAATATAAAATAAAGGATGCAATTCTGAATGGGTGCAGGAACAGGGAGATCCAAAAGTATTTGTGCACACATCTTGAAGGTGACATGTCAGGTTGAAAAAGCAGTTAATAAAGCACAAGGAATCCTGGGTTTACAAATTGAGTCATGTGCCAATTTTTTTCTTGTGAGGCAGTAGCTCAAGTTGAAAGGTTTCCTGACCTTGTCTCAGTTTACTGGACCCGATTTTCACTAGGGATTAGGTGGTTTGAAGACGCCTGAAGGCCTCAAAGGCAGGGAGCTAAGACTGGATGGTTGGAAGAAATACCTTGGCTCTCTGAGGCTACATTCTATTTGTTTTAGCCACTAATTCTCAGCCTTACACCAGCTTATGTGCGTAGCACCTCCCCTTCTCCAATGTCAACTCATGCACACCCCCATGCTCCATAGCACCAGATACACCCATGCCATCTCCATAGCCACTCATCCAGTATTCAGCACTTGCAAATCACAGGAACCATGTGAGAATGAACTTAGAAAAAGTTCTCGCAATTTTTCGCAGCTCTCAGTCTTACATTTAATAGTGAAAAGAAACTCTCATAAAAAAAACACATAAAAATGTTTAAACTTCCTATTGTTAAATCTTTTTGCGAAAAGAAAGAAAGCTTCTCTTTAGGGCCCACATCAAAGACATATAATCCTTTCATATCCTCTTTTTAAACAATAAGTCTCTTGCTTAGATAATTGTAACCTTTGAAACTCAAATAAGCATTCATAATGATATAATTGTAATCCTTGAGGGAAAAGTCAACAAATTTCTCGATTGAAACTGCATGTTCAAATGGTAATTTTCATTTATTACCTATATCAGATAGAGCAGGTGATTTTTAAAAGCTTCAGATTATGACACTTGGATTGACCTTATCCAACCTCCAACAGTGCTCAGATCTACTCCATCAATTCGTGACTCCCAACCTGCAGATTAATTTCTTTGCAATTGACAATATTTGGTCTGTTTGAACTCAGCAATAAGTTCAAATGGTTCTACTGATTTCAGGTTTATGTTGTTTGTTAATCACATGCTGAAAAAAATTGAATATTTTGAACCTGGGGGCAGAACTTTCATGTCTGGGTTCCGTCCACCATTTTTCTGTAGGGGTCTACAGAGTCTCACCAATTCTGCAAAAATCTGAATCAAGAAGCAGAGGACTGATTCAAACTGCTTTGTAAAAGAAGGAACAGTGACGAGGAAAATCTTTTTTATATAATGAGTGGTTAAGATCTGAAATGCACTGCCTGAGAGTATTGAGGGTTCAGTTGAGGGTTTCAAAGGAAATTGAATAATTAGCTAAATAAAATAAAATTATAAAGTTACAGGGAAAAGGCAGTTAATAGCTGGAAATAATTATAATACTTTTGCAGAGGACTGACAGGGAACTGAAAGCCAAATAACTTCTTTCTTTGCTATCACCATTCCATGATTCTGTGATACTTTGTGTATAAGCAAGTGTTCCCTGATTTTTCTCCCAAATGGCCCAGCTGTAGTTTTAGGATATTTTCTAATCAACCTGTTCAGACATGTTAGTACACACCTCTGGAGAAGGTGGGACTTGAACCTAGGCATCCTGGCTCACTACTACCACTGCACCACAAGAGCTCTCAGTTGTAGTTTTAAAGTTTTGCCCCAGGACTGGAATCTCCTGTTTGTCTCTATCTACTTTATTAAATTGTTTATTACCTCAATCAGATCAGCAACAGTGACAATTTACATTTATATAACAGATTAATGAATTAAGAATGTATTAAGGTATTTCAAAAGCATTGTCTGATAAAATTTGTCATCAAGCCACATAAAGTGATATTAAGATCACCCATTAACCTTCTCAGAGGAATGGAAGATAAATCTTTGCAACCTATCTTTATAATTTAATCTTTAATTCATGGTGAATCACTTTCCAAGGCCAATATATAGTCCTAAATTGCAGTGTTTCGGTAGAGAGTTGTTATCCTGAAAACCTGAAATTGAAAAGAGGGAGGTGAAGGGTGTGCCTCATCTTAGTTGTGATTAGTAGGCTTGTTTTGATCAGTGAGATTAAAGGGCTGTCATTTCATTAAAACTTATTTGACAAACCTTTTCCATTATGTCTGAACTGCGTGGGAATGCACTACACAGGAGTGACATCATTGTAGCAAATAAACTGGGCTCGTTCCCCCTTCCTGCTATGAAAAAATATTGCACTTTTTTTTAACAAAAGTACCACTTTTAACAAAATACTTCTCAAGCGAGACATTCTCTAACCATGTGTGTAAAGCCGTCAGCACTAAAGGGATTAAGGCTCTTGTGAATGCTTCTGGTTAATGCCAGAATAATTCAACTTCCTGCCCGCGATCTGACCTATAATTTGCTAAATGTAATTCCCCAAATAATGCCACCCATTGATCAATTAAAATCTGACCAAACACAAGGAGATAGAGGTGCACAGGCAGCTGGGAGATTATTCACTCTCAGAGTTTCACCATGCCTGCAAATATCAAAGTAATGCACTGTTACTAAACCACAACATGAGCTTCACCTGTTTGGTCCTGTACAGGATGCAGTGTGGCAGTGATATCTGGCCTGAATGTTGAGTGACAGTGATTAGTGGCCAGACTGCACTGTATGCACTGGCAGTGACACTGGATATCAGACATCACGATAAGAATTATACTGATCCTAGGTGTGATCGTGTCTGTGGTGGAGTAGCCATTGTTATGATATTAAGATGCTGAACGGTTGCTGATGTCCTCTTATATATGATACAGTGGAAAATGTTTATCTTTATGGCAATTCACTGGAAGATATTGTTGAAAGCAACTTGTCCTGTATTATAGTGACATTGAAATCCAAGAGGTTATGCTGGAGACTGTTCTGGCTGGAGCAGTCTAGACTTGCAGCCACTTGCTTTACAAAAACAAGCAATTCTTTAACATCAAATAGATTTACAAGTTATTTTGCAAGTGAGATAAGCAACTGCTTGTATTGCCGAGAACAAGGACTCTGCTAGCTTTGCCTCATACATTGCTAGGCCTCACCGCTCTTCTTGGGTAAACAGTCCTGAGCTAACTGTTCTCCGCTGAACTGAGACCTGTAAGTTCTGACCCTTCTGCATTCTGTTTCTGTCCAAGGGATTGCAGTTCAGGAGGTGAACTTAGGTAATAATACAGCTTAAGGCTCTGCAAATGAAGCTCACGAGAGGTGGTTTCGGAGAATACAGAACTGTATTCTGCCATTTCAGCATGTTTCATTGATTATGTGGTGTATAGATGTATGGTGGGTCAGTAGACTCTCACATCCAGCCAGAGCCCCATCACTATTCAGAACAGGCTTGATGGGCTGAATGATTGACACTTACTTTGATGTTACCAGGACTGTTGGCTGTGTGCAAGAGAAAACATCAACACATTGGGAGTTGAACATCCTGGTTTTGTATTGTAGCTTCTGTGTTCAGTATGGTTGCTGTGATTACACCTGACTATTTGTGACGCACAACACTAAGGGGATATGAAAGCATGGATGTGGGTAACCAGCAGCTTTTATCCAATTAGTTTCCAGCAAATGAGGACCACACTTGCACTTGCCTCCAAACCTGCTGACAGTGTGACTGTGTAATAAATTCACATGTACTTTCCACAGAAAGCAAATTGCAACAGTATGGAAAAAGTGGGGGTGCCTGGCTGTCTAAACTTTACATCATGATCTAGTCTTCATCACAAAAAGTTGACCATGTGAAACTAATACTGACTTTTTTATGTTCCCACCTCATATGATTTAACAATAAATTTTGCAGTTACTTGAAGCATTTAATAATTGAAAATAGGGACAACTTTTGGGTCTATGCGTTTCCCTCCAATGTTTCTAATACTGTCTTCTGTTGGGGAAGAAGTTTTGAGAGACCCAGGTGCTTATTGCTAGTGTGACAATGGTCCAGACTTTGCTGGAAAACACTGGCAAGTTTAATGACGTTTGCTGTTAACAGTGTATAAATTGTCCATTAACTTGTGGTGAAGAAGAGACACCCTGTGAGTTGCTACAAGCTGAAGGATGACTTGTGCTATTTTACCAGTAGCCTGGCTAAGTCAGCTATTTGTCCTCAATCTCCATGTGAATTTTGTGAAATTGCTGCATTATCCCATTGAACTCATTGCAGAAAGGTAGGGCTCATTCTTAGTAGCACAGGTATCCTTTTAAGAAGGAGATTTAGGTTTCTGCAATGCCTTTGAACCATTCTGACCCACTATTAGAACAGTTTCATTTGTAATGGTGCAGAAGGAGGCCATTGAGCTCATCGTACCTGCACTGGCTATTCAAATAATGATCATTAGCTAGTGTCAATCTCATGCTTTATCCCCATACCCTTGCACATTGTTTTTATCCAAATAATCATCCAGTTTCTGTTGAATGCCTCAAATAAATTTGCCTCCACCATATTTCCAGTCATTCTACAACCTGACTACTTGCTGTCTGACAGTTTTTGTTTTCTCACATCATCCTTGCTTCTTTTGGACATTATTTTAAATTTATGCCCTCTCTTGTTCTTGTTGGGAAAACTCCATGATAAACTTTCCTCCAGCCCAAAAAGAAATCCATTGACCATTACTCTTTGTTTCCTAACACTCAAATTTTGTATCCACAATGCTACCGTCCCTTTTATACCATAGCCTGTAGATGTGAGGCACTTATCAAATGCCTTCTGGAAATCCATGTATACCACATCAACAGTGTTACCCTCATCGAGCCTTTCTGTTACCTTTTCATTGCTGCAACAAGTTAGTTAAACATGATTCTCCTTTAGAAAGCCACGCTGAGTGTTCCTAATCAACTCGCATTTTTCCAAGTGGCTATGAATTCTATTTTGAATAATTGCTCCTAGACATGTCCCCACAACCGAAGTTAAACTGGCTGCTCTGAATTAATCCTTACAATCCTTCTTGAACAAAGCTGTAATGTTTGCAATTGTCTAGTCTTCTAGCACTGCTCCTGAGTCCAGGGAGGGTTGAAAGCTTATGGTCAGTGCACTGCAATTTCAACCCTTACTTACTTCAAAATCCTTAGATGTATTTCATTTGGTTCCAGTGCCTTTAATTACCCATTGTCTATCCAGGACTAATTCTTCACACATCACATTTCTACATGGCAATCTGTAACTCCCCAACACTATTTACTGTAATTTGTGCTTTCACATACATGCACATTAACTCAGTTTTGGACTTCATTTATTTTTTGCTTTACTCTGACTTTACCTATGGACTTGATATTCTGTATGTTAGTGCCAGCTGTATCTCCAAGTATTTTGTGAACCCTGGTATTCGCATCTATTATTCTATCTTGGTTCCCAATTTAGTTTAAAGCTTTACCAACAGTGCTATCAAAACATCCCATAAGGACCTCAGTCCTGCTGTGTTTAGGTGCAACCAGTCCAGTTTGTACAGGTGCCATCATCCCCCAACCCAATCCAGTGCCCCAGGAATCAAAAATCCTCTCTCACACACCACCTTTGCAGCCATGATTTCATCTGCCTTATCCCATTATTTCTGTATTCACTTGCACAGGATACTGGGAGTAATCTGGAGATTACTACGTTTGAGGACCTGTTTGTTAAATCTCTACCGAGCTCTCTCAATTCTGATTGTAGGACTACATTCCCTATCCTACCTAAGACATTGGTGTCAATGTGGACCATGAATTCTGGTTGTTCACCAGCCCCAGAAGAATGCCCTGTAGCCGTTGTGTGACATCCTTGACTCCGGCACCAGGGAGGCAGCTTACCATCCTAGCCATAGAAACACTTGTCTGAATAACCCCCTATTATGGTTTGTCCCCCTCCACTGACACCCTCATCCGCTTAGCCGAACTCGTCCTCACCCTCAACAACTTCTCTTTCAATTCCTCCCACTTCCTACAAACAAAGTGGGTGGCCATGGGTACCCGCATGGGCCCAAGCTATGCCTCTGCTTCAATTCCTCCCACTTCCTACAGACAAAGGGGGTAGCCATGGGTACCCGCATGGGACCAAGCTATGCCTGCCTCTTTGTAGGATACGTGGAACAATCCCTCTTCCGAAGCTACACTGGCCGTATCCCCTATCTCTTCCTCCGTTACATCGATGACTGTAACGGTGCCGCCTCGTGCTCCCACGAGGAGCTCGAACAGTTCATCCACTTCACTAACACCTTCCACCCCAACCTTGAGTTCACCTGGACCATCTCCGATACCTCTCTCTCCTTCCTGGACCTCTCTATTTCCATCTCTGGCAACCACCTGGAAACCGATATCCATTTCAAGCCTACCAACTCCCACAGCTACCGAGAGTACACCTCCTCTCACCCACCTTCTTGCAAAAAGGCCATCCCCTATTCCCAATTCCTTCACCTCCACTGCATCTGCTCCCAAGATGAGGCATTCCACTCCCGGACATCCTAGATGTCCTCGTTTTTCAAGGACCGCAACTTCCCCTCCACAGTGGTCGAAAATGCCCTCAACCATGTCTCTCGCATTTCCTGCAACTCATCTCTCACATCCCCTCCCCGCAATAACAACCAAAACAGAATCCCCCTCATCCTCACGTACCACCCCACCAACCTCTGGATCCAATGCATCATCCTCCGACACTTCCGCCATTTGCAATCCGACCCCACCACCAAAGACATTTTTTCCCTCCCCACCCTTATCTGCTTTCCGGAGGGACCACTTTCTCCGGGACTCCCTTGTCCGCTCCACACTCCCCTCCAGCCCCAGCACACCCGGCACTTTTCCCTGCAACCGCAGGAAGTGCTACACCTGCCCCTACACCTCCCCCCTCACCCCCATCCCAGGCCCCAAGAAGACTTTCCACATCAAGCAGATGTTCACCTGCACATCTGCTAATGTGGTATACTGCATCTGCTGTTCCCGTTGTGGCCTCCTCTACATCAGGGAAACCAAGCGGAGGCTTAGGGACTGCTTTGCAGCACACCTATGCTCAGTTTGCACTAAACAACTGCACCTCCCAGTCGCGA
>NC_063356.1:42410693-42453572 GCF_021869965.1 Rhincodon typus | reverse complement strand
CCCCATCTCCTACCTACTAACCTCATCCTGCCCCCTTGACCTGTCCGTCCTCCCTGGACTGACCTATCTCCTCCCTACCTCCCCACCTACACTCACCTTTACTGGCTCCATCCCTGCCTCTTTGACCTGTTTGTCTCCTCTCCACCTATCTTCTCCTCTATTCATCTTCTATCTGCCTCCCCCTCTCTCCCTATTTATTTCAGAATCCCCTTCCCCTCCCCCATTTCTGAAGAAGGGTATAGGCCCGAAATGTCAGCCTTCCTACTCCTCTGATGCTGCTTGGCCTGCTGTGTTCATCCAGCTTTACACCTTGTTATCTCACTGTTGTACCTCCATTTCTTCTCCCCCCTCCCACCCCCAACAACTCCTGTACAGTCAGGCTGCTTGTAGTGTCAGAAGTTTGGCTTTGACTGCGCTCCCTTGAGAAACCAGTGCTCCCATCAATTTCCAAAATGGAAAAACAATTTGTGAGCAGGACTCCAGGAGTCTCCTGCACTACCTGCTATGTTAACAAAATGCGTTACACCAAGTCGCCGTTTTCTCTGTTGAAAAGAACTCAAAGATCTAGACACTTCCCGTCAATGCTGTCATTTTCTTTCTGTAACCACAGCAGATTGTGCTGCAACAAAATTCGGCTAATTTTCCACAGTAAAGTTTTGTCACTGTCGGTTTCCTGTTCAGCAGACTTCCGTCATTTGGCCCACTGCTGGGGAACTGAGCAGCTAGGTTTTGCCCAGACATATCAACGTCTTCTCACCGCACTGCGTAGGTTAGCAGTGCTGCAGGATGTAGATTACAACTTGAGCACACTCAGTTATAAATAACTATAGACCAGTAACCGTAAGCAGAGAATTGCAAGTTGCAGCTTTGTGATAGTGTAAGGAGTACTTTATGTTTTGTAAGACATCATAAGGAACACACAAACACAAAGACATGCTGCACACATAATAAGGCACATACGTATGTACAAGGTAATAGTGTTACTGATGTTTTTTCCCTTTATTCATTCACGGGATGGGGGCATCACTGGCTAGGTAGCATTTATTGCCCAGCCCTAATTGCTCAGATTGTCAGTCACATTGCTGAGGGTCTGGAGTCACATGTAGGCCAGACCAGGTAAGGATAGCAGTTTCCTTCCATATAGGATGTTAGTGAACCAGATGGGTTTTTCCCCAACAATCAGCAATGGATTCACAGTCATCATTAGATTCTTAATTCCAGATACTTATTGAATTCAAATTCCACCATTGCTGTGGCGGAATTCAAACCTGGATCCCCAGAACATTAACTGGGTCTCTGGATTAACAATCCAGTGATAGTAACACTAGGCCATTTCCTACCCAGCAGTTGAAGTCATTCTAAGGTCATGGCTTGGAAACGGCACTCTTTCTTGTGTAACATTATTCCACTGGATTCTGGGACAGCAGTCTATCTGATGTGAAACAGTTCCACTGGGTTACTGGGGACAGCAGTCTGTCTGGTATAGTATGCTCCTCCATCTACCATCCTACGTGTTTTCATCATCTTAACAGTTCTTATCATATAATCTGGTGGCGTTGTAACAACAGGGAACCAATTTTTCAAAGTTTTCTATCAGTGTTGCCTGATACATGACGACATCCAATCTGCAGCATATCATCTAAAAAACCTGCAAACCATTCTTACAGTGTGTAGATCAATGAGTGTGACCGTCGAGGCAACGAGGACCGTTGTTCCTGTTGCAATGGTGGTTAACCTGACTGCATTGAATCAGTGCATCTCATTCTCTCTGAGATGGAGTTGCTTTAGTGGGTCCAGGATTAAACAGATACCAAATAAAAGTCTACGCATCCATTGAAACAGAAAGCAATTGTTCACATGAGTATAGATTGTAATAGCAAACTGAAGCCCAGGTATTCTGCCTTTTCCCAAAATATTCATCTCTGAATGGCAGGGTGGATGTAGGGATGGAAGCATGTAACAGAAGAGCAGACCTAAATTTAACAGAGTCTTTCACAACTTGAAGATGCCCCCAAAGTACTATAAATTCAATCTTGTGTTTGAAGTGTAATCACTGTTGTAATTTAGGAAATTTTGTAATGAGATAATCAGCTTTATTGGAGTTGGTTGAAGGAGGGTTATTGGTCTTGGTACCAGAGAAAATTCTCTGTTTCTTTGACATGGTTTTGTAGGATCTTGCACCATCTGAGAGGTCAAATGGACCTTGCTGTTGCACCTTCAACAACAGCTTCTCTTAACAGTTCATCATTCCCTCAGCAATGCATTGGAAATTCAACCTGCTCAATTCTTTGGAATGAGGATTAAACCCAGAACTGATTTTGAAGTGTGAGTTCTGTGGGTGGAGCCATGCTGATACTTTTGCAGACTGATGTTCAGAACAGTTCCTCACCAGAGCTGAGATACTTTTATTAATCAGTTTCTGTATATCTGAACTACTGAACCAAAGAGTGACATCAGAAAGATATTGAGCAGTCATTTTCACTCCTTTAGTAATATCAGTTGTGCTTGTATTGGGAAGGAAAGTTCATTTCAGTGATAATTAACTGAGAAAGGATGGTGTTCATTTTATAAAGAACCAACAGTGTAGAGTATAGCCAGACCTTTTTGCTCAGGTGTGTCATTGGATTTCAGGCAGCAGGTCCCCAGAAGACTGTTGCACCTGGAGATCAAACAGGAAGTTTCTGATCTGAGACTCCAACAACCCCTTGAAGATTCCATTCCAAAATGACATGTTATTAGCCATGGTTCATTTGAGTTACACACTTGCCTCTGAATCAGAAGGTTATATGTTCAAGCCTCACTCCAGAAATTTGAGCACATTATCAAAGCTGACACTCCAGTAAAATACTTTTGAGAGTGCTGCCTTATCAGATTTAGATTTAGGTTTTATTGTCATGTGCACTTAAGTACAGGAGTACGGTGAAAAGTGAACAATGTCACCATTCCCAGTGCTGCTTTGGGTACAAATAGAAAAATGAAGAAATATGTTAAAACTTGCAACAGTACAATTCTTTTTAGTATAAAGTAAAAATAAGACATAATGTTAAAAGTTAAACATTACGGCCCTTTCTTAAACCATGGGCTTGCAGACATGCCATGCTGAGCCTTCCCCACAAAGACACGCTTACGCCCATGCTGGACCAAGTCCCACCTGAGCCCACCAGCCTCTTCGCTGCTTATCACCATCGGGCCTTACCAGGCTTTGCTGACCGCCACTGACCGCCATCTGAGCTTGCTAGTCTTTACCACTGACTGCCGTCGTCTGTGCCCTCTTTTCAGATGAGACATTAAAGAAAGGATCACTGAAATGATTTCAGTCGAATATTCTAAACAAGAGCAGGCAATCTTTCTTTTGAAAAAACTGATCATATTTGTCACTTGCTGTCTATGGAATTCCCTTATGCATAATGTTTGTTGGAATAGGTGGAGAGACATCTCTGTGCTTTTCCATTGCTGAATATGTTTTCTTAGCTCACCATTGATCAAATAATACTTGTATTTCCTTGGTCGCAGGTGTGCCTTGCATTCCGATCTACCTCAGCCTGTACATGGAACGTTATCAAAGTGGAAGATCGATCCACTGTCAACTGTACAATTGCTTGGACCTTAGGAACCTGGAGCAGGTTATGCTGGCAACCTCTGTGGGCACCATTGCTGAACTCAGTCAGTAAAACGTGATGCTTATCCCTTCACATAGCACTGTATTAATTTTAATGCCTAAAAAAAAGTTGTCATAAATAATGAGTTTTATTGCGGGTATAAAAGGCTAATCATTGCGCAATACTTTTTTGTTTCAAATGATTATTTTAACAAGAAGCTTTATTCTGCTCTAAATATTCTGGTGATAGACCACAGTTACAGATGTTGGTTTTGATTTGAGGAGCAAAGTTTTAGGATGTGACCATTATTATTTCTAATATAGTTGAGAAAATAAATCATTTTGAATGTGCTTTTTGAAGCTTTTTTTAAATCAACATGAATCAATAACTGAAATATCTCATAATTCTACAAATCTGAGGTTAAGCTTTGTTTTAATGTTGATTTTATCATGAAAATATTACTTATGTTACAAAATGTGATCATTCAGGTTTAGGACTATTTTAAATTTGATTTGACTTCCATTGATAAATTTGGTACATATATTTTATATATCCAAATTATGCATTCTACCAGATGCATTTGGTGTAGAAATGCCAAGCTTAGACATTTTTAAAAAGCCCACTTCATGTTACAAAAAAAAAGAGCTGCTGACCTCTGGTATTATCACATACATGCCCTAGGTTGCAAGTGGATATTTTGAGGTACATATGTTGCTTCCTGACATCAGCATATCTATGGAACAGAGGAAATTACAAGGTGAATTTATAGGGATGTTTAAAATTATGAAGGGATGAGACAGAGTCAATAGTAATAGACTTTTCCAGTGACTGGGGAGTCTAAGACAATGGACAGAGATATCAGATTAACTTTGAGAGATTTAGAATATAGAGGGAGAGATTTGTTTCATTCAGAGAGTTATGGGGTGTGGATTTATACTGTAATATTTAGATAATTGTTTGATAACATAAATTGGGAATATAACTACAGGGCAAATTAGTTTCTGGATAATTATTTGTTGGTTATCTCTCTATTGAACACTTAACCCAGTTACTGTCCCGGTCGTGCACTGATGACTTTGCTCACAGAGTTGTCTGTGTGTCCTTGGGCAGCACTATTGATCCGAATTGCAGTTTATGCTTCAGAATTGCCTCTAGCATGATAAAGTGTTTTTTCTTACTTTATTCATTCATGGGTTATTGCTGACAAGGCCAACATCTATTGTTCATTCTCAATTGTCCTTGAGAAAGTGGTGCTGAGCTACCTTCCTGAACTGCTGTAGCCCATGAGGTGTAGGGAAGGAGTTCCTTGATTTTGATCCAGCAACAGTGAAGGAAAGCAATGTACATCTAAGTTGGGATAGTACATGATGTTGAGGGAAACCTGATGATGGTGAAGTTCCTGTAGAGCTGCAGCCTTTGTCCTTCTAGGTTATAGAGGCCACAATTTGGAAGATGCTCTTGAGGGAGGTGAGATACAGCAGTGTATCTTGTAGATGGTATGCACTGCTGCTACTTTACATTGGTGGCGGACAGAGAAAATCTTTGAAGTAGTGATGGGATGACACTTATGCAAGCTCTTTTTTGTCTTTCTGTGACCTGCTATCAAAGAGAATTGGAGCTGCACTCACCCCAGGGATATGGGGTATAATCCTTCATGCTACTGAACTGTGCCTTGTAGATGGTGGAAAGGCCTAGGGGAGTCAGGAGGAGCAAGATCCTTAGACAGCACCTTCCAAACCCATAATCACTGCCATCTAGAAGGACAAGGGCAGCAGATACATGGGAACACCACCACCTGCAAGTTCACCTCCAAGCCACTCACCATCCTGACTTGGAAATGCATCACTGTTCCTGCATTGTTGCTGGGTCAAAATCCTGGAAATCCCTTCATAATGACATTGTGAGTGTACCTGCAGCACATGGACTACAGTTCAAGAAGGCAGCTCACCACTACCTCTCAAAGGCAACTAGGGATGGGCAATAAATAATGGCCCAGTCAATGACACCGTTGTCTTATGAGATAAAGAAAACCACAGCATTTACATGGTTGGTGCAGTTTAGTTTCTGTTTGGTGTCAAGACTCCACTACCCCTCTCCCCAAAGTTGTTGATGGTGGGGATTACACTAATGCCACGTAGAATTGGCTCTGACTATTCTTTTTCTATTCCACAGGTGACCTGGTCTCACAAGCGATGTATTATTTCCATCAATTTGGTGCAAAGCACCCTGGAAAGGGATTTCAGCTACATTTCAAAAAGGGGCCGTACTCCTGGGAGCCGGAGGCTCTTCACGGGCTCTTTTACTACATGCGCTGCCCTCATCTGGAGTTGGAGAATCCCAACACTGACCCACCACAAATAAAACTGGGCAGTGAAAGGTGAGACAATTGAAATTGGGACTTCTCAAAAATGTCCATACTGATTAATTCTACAATTTGCTGAGTTGAGTCATTCTGGGAAAACACCATATATTCCACAGGGCTTTCAGTAATTTGAACGCTTCCAGTTTTGCATGTTTTAGGGAATCTGAGCCACATTAAGAAATTAGAGAATTGTAAAATCTGGTGCTCCATCACCTCAGATCTCTGAAAGCAAGAAGCAGAGATGCAAACTCAACCACAATGTAAATCCAAGACTGACTCAAACTTGCTCTCTGCTGTCAGTTTTAGCCCCCTTCACAGACCAAAGACAGAGGCAGATACCAATAAACTAAGATTGACTTTGAGTAGCTGACTGTTTCTCTAGGTTGCTTTGTTATTATTTTGATAACTGTGAGCTGTGAAAGGGAAATGATGTTTGGTTTGCACATTTATCAAATGCTACTGAGATTAAACAGTATCATTGAGCTCAGTCTTTTATAGTTAAAACATCATTCAGAGATATGATAAGTAATTTACATAATTGGTGATTGCTGCAAGAAGTGAAAAGTCTTTGATGTTGGATAGGGTTTGATGCAAGATATAGTAACCACTGACCCTGCATGTGAAGAGAGATGATGATCGTTATCTAAGTTCATGTAGCATAAATCACGTATGTTCAAACTGTATAGTCAGCTTATAAAATTTCCCAACTTTCATATGAAGAGGAGATAGGAAATCCCCTGTCCATCAGTGAGAGTAGTAATAAATAATTTGGTGATAGACCAAAAAGAGACAGATTTTGACAATTGATTTTGTTAGCCCAAAGGCTTTGAGAAATGAGGTGCTATATCAAGGGGCATTATCAGTATAGGCAGAGGTTAGCTGAATTTGCTGCCTCCAGCTCATCGCTTGCACAGTTTCAAATAACTTGGGCAGTATTAAACAGAATTATTTTCTAAGATCTTCACTGTTCTCCCTCTGAATGTATTGTGCAGAACTGGAACCAATGCACAGGGACATACAAAACATGCATGTTTGAGGATTTGCTTTGCCATGCTTTTGTAACAAGGTGTTTGCTGAATATCTGCTTAATAGCTTCTGAAGAGAGGCGGAGTCCAGGTCAAATGCATATCGATGTTCTGATGGCTCGTGTTGTTTTTGCATGCATTTCCTTCCCTTCAGGCCGTATGAGATTCTCCCACCGGTGGTTGAGTGGATCAGGGTATGCATTGCGCAGGCAGATCACAGATACAGTCTCACAGTAGACATTGGTGACCTTCGACAGGCGGCCAGGCTTCTGCTTCCAGGTGTAGACTGTGAACCCCGACAACTCTGGTGAGCAAAGCTTCACTAACTCAAATTTGGCATATGGAGCTAAGGCATATAAATGGGTGAAGATAAAGATAAGCTGATGTCTACTTGAATAAAGTTTTGAGAGGTTAAATAACTTATTGCTGTTCATATGTTAAACTTGCAGATAGAATGGGGATCCCATTGATATGCATCCTTGATGTAATGGAGATGTGTTCTATTCAACATAATCCTATTACTTTGGTTCCCAACTCACCAGTTGGAGAAATACTCTCGATGTTGTGGAGTGATTACCTAATTATCATGAAAACCTAAACCGTATCGTAAATTTCTGAGAGACCACGGACATGTTACAGTGTTCTATCATCTTGGAGCTCTTCCCATCCAATGGAGTATTTCTGTCGTGTCAGTGTTGGAAATGTGGCAGCCAATGTTGTGCAGAGAAAAGTCCCAGCTACTACAATGAGATAAATGATCATGACCCACTTTTAATGATATGAATGAAAGATAAATACTGCCCAGCCACTGAGGAGAACTTCCTGCCTTTCTTCGAAATAGTATCTTGCCTTTGGATCTTTTACTTCCACACTTCTGATGGTGCAGCACTTCCTCTGTACGGAATTGGAGTGTCAGCCTGGATCATGTGCTCAGATCTCTGAACTGCAGCACTGAGTGTGTTATCAACTGAGCCACAGTTGATCTGTGAAGTATTTCGGATAGGACATTGAATAACAAGGTTACACAGATCTTGTAGAGGTTCAAGTTCAACGCAGTTAATCTTCAAGAGTGGAGGAGAAAGGAATGCAGGCAGTTGAGAAGAAATCTTTTCTTGTAGAAGCAGGTGTAGGCCATTCAGGCCCATGAGCCTGCTCTGCCGTTCTAAATCATGGTTAATCATCTATCTCAGTACCATAATTCCCATGCTATCCCCTTATCCTTTAGTGTCGTTGGTGAATAGAAATCTCAATCTCTGTCTTGAACGTAATGTTTGAACTTCTATAAGCCCTCTAAGGTTGAGAATTCTAAAGATTCACAGCCCCCTAAGTGAAGAGGTTCTTTCTAATCTCAGTCCTAAATTGCCTGTGTTCTCTGGTTTTGGATTCCACAGCAAAGGGAAACAGAAGTTAATCTATGTTAGAAGTTAATACATCAAAATGAATTTCACCTCTTTCTGTTTAACTTGAACAGGATTAACAGCATTTTATATCCGTCCCGTGGACTGGACACCAAGCAGGCAGAGCTAAAACTGAGACAGAATCTGGGCTTCCAGATGTTGAACTCCGGTCGTACTGATTTGGTGAACGCAGCCGCTGCATTGCTGGGACCAGAGGGACTCAATGCTCTTAGTGAACAGGTAGGGGAGAGGCATGCAGGAATATGTTCCTTAGAGCAGAGAAGATTGAGAAGAAACATGATTGACATGTATAGAATTGAGGAGTATAGGCAGGGTAAAAAGGAAGAAACTTTTCCCCTTGATGGAGGGATTACTGACTAGGGGTCATAGATTTAAGGAAAGGGGCAGAAGCTTTACTTGAGATGTGAGGAAAACGTTTTCACCCAGAGTTAGGAATCTGGAACTCACTGCCTGTAAGGGTGGCAGAAGGCAGAAGCCCTTATCACTTTGAAGAAATATTTCAATGTGCACTTGCAATGTCAAGGCATACAAGGCTATAGGCCAAGTGCTGGGAAATGGGATTAGAATGGTTAGGTGGTTGTTTTTGACCAACGCAGATACAATGAGCAAAAGGGACCTATTCTGTGCTGTAAATTTGTGACTGTATGACTATGTGTGTAATTTTACATTGTCTATAATATGCACCAAAGACAGATAAACTACTGTTAATTTATGGTTAAACCACATTAGTAGGTTGAATTTGTTTAAACTGGGTGCTGCAAATACAGTACTAGCTTTGACCAGCAGTGCCACTCCGTCTTGTGTAACGTCATTATTCAGGAACAGGGAAGATAGGAAGCAAAGGTTGGTGAGATAACAATGGAAAAGGATATTTTTAAGACAGGGACCTTCATGGTTATTTGATCATGTAAAGACCTAAAGCAAGAAACTCAATCACTTAGGTGAACTGTAAAATCTGACTATGTATATATTGGTGATGAAATTACTAAAATGGGGAATAAATCTCTTGTTCTACTTGTCGCTTTTGGAGAGCAGGAAACAATATTTAATCTTTCCAAATGTTTCAATCATGAGGGTACAGGCAACTGTTTAATTTTCCGATGAAGGGTCTAGGCCCGAAACGTCAGCCTCTCTGCTCCTATGATGCTGCTTGGCCTGCTGTGTTCATCCAGCCCTGCACCTTGTTGTCTCGGATTCTCCAGCATCTGCAGTTCCTACTATCTCTGTTTAATTGCTGCTTGTTTTATAATAATCTGGTAGACTATTGTTCACATCTATTAATGTTGTCTCTACCTGAGGTTACAGAGACTTCAGTTAAGAAAGTAGTAGGTCAACTTGATATTTCAGTTGTCCATTCAAACCCAGGATGTAACATCATGTATATTAGGGGTTGTTTTCTACGATGTCATTGTCTGGATTGTTATAGCCGGTATTAATCAGATATTTCCTTGTCCCTAATCTGAATAAGAAGCTTTTAAAAATCGGGAAATCTGATAAAATTCTCCATAAACTAAACAGGCAGGATGTAAAGCAAGTTTGCTCATGCATATGAAGTGAAAGGGAGGTGAGATTGTACCCCAGTGCACCATTCAGCCATCTGTACCAATAATCACTGACCAGAACAGGACATGACCATAGCCCTTATTCATTTCCTCGCAAAGTCAACATTCCACACATTGTCATGATGCTTACTATAAGGAGGATATACTTCATACTTCACCAGAGTATCTGATGAGACTGGAGATATATCTTGACACATGATATTTCACTATGCTGTTGATCCAACTGACACTGCATTTTCCTAAATTACATCTGAACCCAGTGAGGACTAATGTTCTCTTGTCTGCCTCATTGTTTGAATATATGAATGTTCCCTTCAGTCACCTTCATTTCTGTTACAGTTGCTGCACACCGTAGGGGTGTTTTATAGTGCAGTATAAACTTGTATTTGATAAATTGCAAATGTTTCATGTAACATTAATCAACTTAGTATGGTGATGTGCCACCTGTCTCTGCTTCTCTGTTTGTGTGAAAGTGATCTCTAAAGTTTGCCTTTGAGTGTGAGCCCCATGAACTCAGAGGGACAGCTTTACCTCAGCTAATGCGATTTCTTCTGTTCAGGGATTGACTCCACTGATGTATGCAGCGAGCAGTGGAGATGAGGCCATGGTTCAGGTCCTGTTGACATCTGGAGCAGACATTGATATTCAGGTAAGATATTGGTAATTGACACATTAACTTCACATGAAAGTGTGTGCAAATACATTGTTATATTTCACATGAGTAACCTATAGGGTCAGCCTATAACAAATCAACCCTGTTCCAAATGTGGAATTTTCCTGTAACACCTCGACCCTGACACAGTGTCACAACAATTTATGTTTGACTATTTATACCTGATCTCCCTGATGTTTAATGAAACATGTCAACTTTAATTGGGATGCCTCTATACAAACAATGACCCAGTGCTCGAACAGACTAAATATTGATTATTTCTAGCAATGACTTGCTAAGCTTGTGAAACTCCTAAACTGTCATACTTGGTTTGCAGGTGCCAGGTTATTCCCAACAGTGCCCATCTGTCCATGCAGAGACTCGACACTGGACTGCTCTCACCTTTGCAGTTGCATTTGGCCATCTGTCAATCGCACAGGTACAAAAGTGTGTCAATTTTGTACATTTAGTTGAGTAAATATTGAGTACTTCCAATTTCCCATAGATTAACGAAGAGTTATTTCGGATGTTGGAGCCTGTACTGTTGTTGGAGAGGCTTTGGTTTACCTCAGGAGCAGGGTTTTCTGAAGCCTGCTGTTCTCTCTGGGGCTAACCCATCATCACAGATTGTATATAACAAGGTGTAGAGCTGGATGAACACAGCAGGCCAAGCAGCATCGTAGGAGTAGGAAGGCTGACGTTTCGGGCCTAGACCCTTCCCTGCTGTGTTCATCCAGCTCTACACCTTGTTATCTCAGATTTTCCAGCATCTGCAGTTCCTACTATCTCCATCACAGATTGTATAACTACTCTTCATTTATCCATGTTGTCAACAATGTCTCAGTGAATAGCACTGTTCTCTGAGTCTGATGTTCGTGGGTGTAAATCCCATCCTAGATACTTGATTTCTTAAATAAAATTAATATTCCAGTGACGTACTGAGGGAGTTCCACACAATTGCCAATCATGCCTGTTGCATGAGAATTTAAACCAAGGCCCTGACTGCCCTTTCAGGTGAAGGCAAAGGATTCCATGGCACTGTTTTGAAAAAGAGCAGTGAAGCTATGCCTACTTCTGGCCTAACCATCTTCAACTGCTCCATCAAAGATCTTCCCTCCCTTCATAAGGTCAGAAGTGGGGATATTCACTGATTTCACAGTGCTCAGCATCATCCATATCTCCTCAGATACTGAAACAGTCTGTGTATGTATATGTGACAACACATGGTCAACGTTCTAGCTTGGGTTAATAGTGAGCTAATTCACGATACATAAATGACAGTCTGCAGCAAGACAAATCTAACCAACACCCATTGACATTCAACAGCCCCACCATCACAATGAGCATTCTGGGGCTTATTATTGACCAGAAACTGAACTGGACCATTTGTTCCCTTGAGCTCATTCTGTTATTCAGTTAGATCATGGCTGGTATCATGAATCCATTTATCAGCATTAGCTTCATAGATTTTGTTCAACCAATCTAGAAATTATCAGTCAAAAATTCCACTTGAAGCCCAGCTGCCACAGCATTTGGAAGTTTCAGATTTCCACAACTTGTGTATGAAATGTCCCTCATGATTTCACTGCTGAACAGCCCAACTCTAATCTTCCAGTTACCTCTACCATTCTCATCCCCATACTGGAGAAGTACTTCACTGTCTCCACCCAATCAATTACCTTATATTTTTAAAACACTTCAATTGAACTAAGCTGTATAAATGATGGAGACGGGCATAAAGGATGGGCACAGGGCGAAATCAAATGGATAGGGGTGTTGTAGAACTAAAAGAAAAGGGACTGCAGAAGATTGAAGTCTTACATGGAGTAGGTAAGAATGGAGGGGGAGGGGGCAGGCTGTGAATGAAGTGATACAGGGGGCGATTTGGGATTGGAAGGATATGGAGGCAGGGTAGAAATGGAGGGATACCATGGGCAGAGTGTACTAGAGGGTTACATTGTGCAGGGAGGAACCGAGTGATACAGGGGAATTAGTGGGTCTAGAAGTAATTAAAGTGGAAGAATTCTCAGGTGAGCCAAAGGCGGACGCATAGGGTGGATTAGCCTGTCCGTTTTTGCCAGTAAATATAATTTCTCTCTGTGTAATTAAGTGTAATTATGTGTAAGTAATTAAGTGTACACTTACAATATTGCCCTCTGTGTGACATTCTCTCTGTGCTGTGCAGTTGCTGTTGGATGCCGGGGCCCACATTGATGGCTGTGTTGGTGAAGGAAGCTGCTCTGAAACTCCTCTGCAGATGGCAGCTGCAGCAGGTACACAACAGCTAGGGGAAGGGTCATTGTTGGGAAGGGAATAGAGAGAGAGTGGATCTGACTGTTTCAGCAAGTTCTGTTGCAGTGTTGACAGAAGCCTTTCATCAGATTGGCTCTGTACCTTTTAAATTTGTGCTGTAGTCTGTATATGTATTCAAGCAAGTCCCCTAACAGTAGATTACAGCCCAGGGTTGTGGAAAGCTTATCTCAATTTTTAATTAATTTATAAATGTACTTGATATAAATTTGAATTAAACACATCATCACAGGTCTTGTCAAAAAGCCTGCACTAAAATGAAGTTGCATCCTGTTTTTTAGAATACCTTCTCTATGTTAAGCACAACCCCTTCCTTAGATTTATACTGACCAAGCTGGTTGAGTCCTAAAGGTTGTAGCTGCAAGACTAGATCTGAAGCAAGTGGTGAGAGAACCAACACAAGGGAAAGGAACCTACCTGACCTTGTGCTCGTCAGCCTATCTAGTGTAAACAGATCTGTCCATGATAGTAGTGGTACAAGTGACCACCACATAGTCCTTGTGCACACAAAACTCCCATTTTCAAACTGACGGAATGTGTTGTATTTTGTATGGCACTACCAGTGTGCTAAATGAGAAAGATTTAGTATATATCTGGCAACATAAAACTGAACATCCATGAGTCAACTGAAACAATCTATAACCATGTGACCCGGCATATCCCCCACCCTCCCATTGCCATCGAGCTGGGCGATCAGTGGAGTTTTAATGACAAGGGCAGGAGGGTATACCACCAGCTGTACCTAATAACGAGATGGCAACATTTTATTCTTTCATGAAATGTGGTATCACTGGCTGGGCCAGAAGTTATTGTCCATCCCTGATGAAGCTACAATGCAAGACAACACAGACATGCAGCTACACTATAGAAGCAGCATGTGATAGACATAGCACAGCAATTCCCCAAGTAACAGATTATTTTTAAGCTCTCCAGTCCTGTCGCATACAGTTGTAAATGGTAGTGAACCAGAGAAGAAGGCATATCACTATCCCCATCCTCAATGTTGTGAGAGTCCAGCACATCAATGCAAAAGAAACAGGTGGAGCATTTGCAACAATCTTCAGCCAGAGTGCTAAGTAGATGATCCAACTCAGCATACTTGAAGTCCCAAGCTGGTGCCAGTCTTTCGTTGATTCAATTCACTCCATGTGATATCAAGAAATGACTGAAGGCACTGGAAACTGCCTTGGTCCAAACATGAATGATAAAGCAGGTTTGCAGAGGTGAAGTGACAGTGACTGTCTATGATATTAAGGCAGCATTGATCCAACGGTTATATCAAGAAGCTGCAGAAAAACTAGAGTCAGTGGGAATCGAAGAAAGTTCCACCAGTGGGGAGTTAATACCTGATGCAAAGCAAAATGATTTGGTGGTTTCAGCTCCAGGACAGCCCTGCAGGAGTTCATCAAGGTTGTCTGATAGGTCAACCATCTTCAGATGCTTCACTAATGATCTTCCCTGCATAATAACTGCTGGTTGGACTGATTTCAATGTTATTTTCCAGCTCCTCAAATATTGAAGCAGTCATGTCCATGTGCAGAAAGACCCAGACAACACTTAGGCTTCAGCTGAACATCACAAAAGTGCTAGGCAATGATCATGTCCAAACAAAAGAGAAGCTAACCATTTGTCTGACATTTAGTAGTGTTTTCATCACTGAACCCCACACTTATCAACATTCCAAGGGTTACTATTGATCAGAGCCACCAATGTAAATACAGTGGCCACAAAAGCAGTTCCTAGGCTGGGGATTCTGCAGTGAGTTACTCATCATCTAACTTCCCAGAGCTTACCCACCATCCAAAAGACACAAGTTAGGAGTGTGATGGAATATTCTCAAACTTACCTAGATGGATGCAGCTTCGACAACACTCAAGGAGCTTAACACTATTTAGGACAAAGCAGTCCGCTTGATTCCATTCACCATCTTCAAATTCACTACCTTCACCACTGATGCACAGTGGCAGCAATGTGTACCATCTACAAAATGCACTGCAACAACTCATCAAAGCTCCTTTGACAATACGTTCCAAAACTCTGTCCCTAGAAGGACAAGGACAACAGATGCATGGGAACACCACCATCTTCAAATTTCTTCCAAGTAACACATCATTCTCTGGACTTGGAACCATATTGTTGTTATTTCAGTATTGCTCCTTCCTAACACTCTGGATGTCCCTACATTGTACAAGATGCAGCTGTTCAAGAAGCGGGCTTATTACCACCTTTTCAAGTCCAATTAGGGATGAGCAATAAATTCTATCGATGATGCTCATGTCCCATGAACCATTTCAAAAATAAAAAAACAAGAAAACATCAAATGCACTTGTCTAAATCTCAGTTTTTAATCTGCCTTTTCCTGTATTGCTACATAGAAATGCATAAAAACGCATTTCCAACAAAAGTGTACAAGATACCTTCCCTGTAAAGCCCACTTTATAAGATGACCTTCTTGTAATAACCAAGCTATAAAATGACATCCTCTGTATTAAACATAGATTATAAGATACCTCCTTACCATACCATACCCATAAATAATATGCTCCCTCTCCTATACTTCTCTATGTACTGTGCCCTTCTCATTCTCACCCTGTGATTTACAGGTCACCTAGATCTGGTCAGTTTGCTACTGGAGAAAGGAGCTGATCTCCTGGCTGGATCCATTGGTAAAAATGGAGTCACTGCATCTTTGCAAGGAATTACTAATCCTTTCAGTCAGGCTGCTGCCCATGGACACAGGTGAGAGATTAGGAAAGGCTCATGTCTACTACTGGGTGTGGGTAACAGAAGCTGTTGTATCAGAAAACCTATACTGGGAGTGTGGTAGTTTATAGAATTTTCTTTAGCCTTCTCCTGCAGTTGCTGTAGGGTAGGGTGGGTGTTGTAATTGAAAGCAATATACTATGATCAGAATGAGAAGGACAGTGTCTTAACTGACAGTTTTATACCGAGGGTGTGGTGGAATGAGGACAGAGACAGCTATAACTGGGAAACTTTTTAATGAGGGACTAGAAGTACTTGTGAATAGCTTGCCCTGTGTATTGATCATTTACATTCAAAGATGCACTGTTGTCTTTCACTAACAAAATGTGCTGTTGTATTCAGTTATATGGAGTCATACAGCATTGGAAATATATATTTTGCAGTTTTTCTGTTAATTCACTCTGTTTTACACTATTGCTCAGGGATGTGTTGCAGAAGCTTCTGTCACAGCCAGACACCGTAAAAAATGACATCATGTCCTTGGAGGACATCCTTGCTGAAGGGGCAGAGGTCAGCGACCAGCAGGCTGCGAAACCTGGGGTAAATCGCAGCAGTAAATCTCGTAGGAAAGCTCTGCAGGATGCCCTGAATCAGAGTGCTGAGCATAATTATCTTGACATCACCGTAGAATTACACAACCATGGTGAGTATAGTACTTCATCACATGCTGACACAGTAAGCTCTCCTTAAATTCTCACAACAGATTTCTTCTTATTGCGCTCTCTCTCTTTGGCTGGGATGTGTTTTGGAATCTCTGGTCTATCTGATACTATAGTGAATAGAATAATTCTCAACCCTTGCTGGTCTAGTAATCTTCCTATAGATTATAGACTTGATCCAATTGCCTGTGCTCTGGTTATGTGAAATATATACAGGTCAGATATTCCTGTGCCTCAGGTAAGGTTCTCTAGCTTTTTCATTGGATGTGGTGGTGATGGTGGGGATGAGTAGTGGAGAGAAGGCCTCCTATTGAATGTTAGCTAGTCCCTTTTAAGTGAGAGGTAGTAAGAACTGCCAATGCTGGAGTCAGTGATAACACAGTGTGGAGCTGGAGGACCACAGCGGGCCAGGCAGCATCAGAGGAGCAGGAAAGTTGACGTTTCGGGTTAGGACCCTTCTTCAGAAGTGTCTTCAGAAGTTTCTTAAGTGTTTGTTCTTCACACCCACAAGGTGTTCCATGGACTGTACATTCCTGGCTGAAGTCCCTGGCAACCTCGCTGATCCAGCGGCAGTGGACCATAACTCTTTACCTGCTGAAGGACTTTGATTCTGTGAAGGATGTATACAGCCAAGAAATGATCACCCAAGGACTGACCCTCATGTTTGACATATTCCGCCTGAGCAAGGTACAATTTTGTCTTCATTCAAGCCAACAATATTATCTCCCAGTTTGTGCTATTACAAATCCGAATCTAACAGTTTTGGCTCTTACAGGTATCAATTTAGCAGTCTCTGATAACAAAACATGAGTTTCTTAACCTCATCTAGCATGGTGTGACAGTCCAGATTGCACTCTGTCATTTATATAGTTGTAAGAAGTAGGTGTAGGAGTAGCCCCTTAAATTGTTGTCACATTCAGTAAGCTCACGGTTGATCTGATTGTGGCCTTACTTTCCTGCCATAATCCTGGACTCGTTTGTAGATCAAAGAATATGTCAAACTCAGCCTTGAATATATTCAATGACACAGCCTGGACTGCTATCTGGAAAGAGAATTACAAGGATTAACATGTCACTCCAAAATAAGTGCTTAATTGTGACGACTGAAAAACATTACAAAATTTATTGAGAATATTACAATCAATCAATGTGTGATAGTGAACTTGGACAGTGCCTGGTCTACAATGTAGAATGTGAGACTTTAAGTGTTTGTCTGAACCGTGTGTAAGGATTCTGAGAGTATTGGAAGCTGAGTATCTCTGCGAAGTGTTGAATGAGCTAGATACAGACCCAATGATTAATGTGGTGTACTGTCTTTGTGTTACATTTTCAGAACGATGCTATTATGCGGCAGCTGGCAGCCATCTTCAGCCATTGCTATGGGCCTTATCCTATACCCATGATTCAGGAGAGCAGTGAGAAGATCAAGGCTGCACCTAGTGAGTATTGCATGGTCTCGTCAACAAGTGAAACTAATTGATAACCTGACCTTCAGTAGTTATATCAACATTGCAATCCTTGCCCCGCTAGTGTTATACCATAGAGCCAGCTCATTAACTCTGTTAGACTCAATACTTGAAAATGAATGATCCCTGTCTAGGACAACAAGGTGCAGAGCTGGATGAACACAGCAGGCCAAGCAGCATCGTAGGAGCAGAAAGGCAGACGTTCGGGCCTAGACCCTTCATCAGAATTTCTAATTGGCCCTGATTTCTAATGCATTTTAATCTGATAATATCACCTGTATGTAATGTGCTGTTGTTGCATCAGACTTTGTAGGTTGTCACATTTGCAGTATCTGGACCCGCTCCTGGATGTTTCACTTCAGGTAAAAATTATCTGCATTAGGTTACCTTTTCTCTTACTGTCACAGAGTGGGTAGGTTTTATTGGTCAAGGGGTGGCTGTATCAGCTATTGCTCACTTAGCTCTACTTGTGTCGCTGGGTCAGTCCTACCCATGACTTATGCACAAAAATTGAGGCAGACATGCCTTAGCAGTAATGAGGGAGTGCTACACTCCCAGAATTGCTGACTTTCAGATGAGATATTTAAACTGAAGCATTATCTGCCCCTTAGCCAGATGTAATTACTGGTTTCCGGCCCAATATTTATCCCTTAACCAGTATCGCTAAATAGATCATCTGCTCATTATCACATTGCTATTTGCAGGAACTTGCTGTGCATTTTGTTCATTACATCAGTGACTATACTTCATTGACTGTAAAGTACTTCTTTAAGGTCAGGCGGTTGTGTAAGACACTACAGAAATGTATGTTTTTTTCTGGGGAGGCACTGCACTGGGATGTGGTAAGGTCAGATGGTTATAGATTTAACTCCTTGATGGTTCCTTTTGCAGACCCCACTTTATTGAATTGCCGAGAACAGTCAGACATCACATTTCTGGTGGAAGGGAAGCCATTCTACGGTCATCGGGCAGTGCTGTCAGCTGCCTCATCCCGGTAAGACTCTGTGCTTCGCCACATTGTGAGCCAAATAGTTTGGTACAGAGTGCTGAGGTTGGAAAATCATACTGTATTGTGTAAATTAAACTTATGATCATTATGAACTGATCCAAAGAACCAAGAATGTGATATCCTTTCAGCTTTGCGGCAACTGCGGGGTAAAGTTGCCCACTAAATTAGTGCCAGAAACTACTATCTGCATATTCTTGGCACAATCAATAACCTCTAAATAAAAGAGGCAGTCACTGCATTTGTATGGAATTGGCTGCATGACGGGAAACTGAGGTTAGTTGATACTGGACATATTTCAGGCCAGAGGAAGGTCTGTAGCCTAGTTCCCTAGGGTTCATTGTTGGACCGTTGCTCATCCTGATATATATTAGTGACCAGATTTTGGTCTACATGGCACAATTTCAAAATTTATGATGAAATACAACTTGGAAGCATTGTGATCTGTGAATGTAGAACTTGAAAATGGCACAATCAAGTTAATTGAATGAGTGGACAGGTATTAGATGACGTTCAATGTGGACGAATTGGAAAAGGAAGGAAGTTGCGTTGAACATTTATAAGAAAGAACTCAGCTTTAGCTGGAGCATTGAGTTCAACTGCAGGCACCACGTTTTAGAAAGGATGTGAAGGGGAGAGGTGATGGTGCAGTGGTATTGTTGCTGGGTAGTACTCCAGAGATTTTGGCAATGCTCTCGGGTTCTAGGTTTAAATTCCACCACAGCAGATGGTAGAATTAGAATTCAGGTAGCCGTAATTAATTAGTCTAATGATGACCTTTGTTGTAAAATGCTATTTGGCCTGCATGTTATTCCAAACATGGTTGACTTATTAGCTGAGATAGCCAAACAAGCCACTCGATTGTGTCCAATCCTTAAAAGCTGTCAAAGAATGGAACCAAATAGACCACATGCCATTAACCTAGATACCTAGAAAACAAGTACTCCCACCCAAAATTGGGAAAGCAGTCTCACATACTCTTACCTGTCAGACAATGTTCCACACACCAGCATCATCATCTTTAGCTTTGTCCTGTCCCACTGGCAGACCCAGCAAAGGTGATAACACAGTGGTATACAATCAGGAGGGAGTTCCCCTGGGAGTCCTCAACATTGAATCTAGAACCTGTGAAGTATCATGGCATCAAATCAAACGTTAGCAAGGAAGCCTCCTTCTGATTATTATGTACACACTCCCTTCCTCTTGGCTGATGAATAAGTACTCCTCCACATTGAACACCACTTGGAGTAAACAGGAATGCAGAATGTATGGAGTTTCATTATCTATCACCACCCCTGAGGTAAGCCAAGAGCTAAAGACCAAACATAATGAATTCTGGAGAAACAGAAGGTATGGCAGCATTTTCAGTTCTGAAGAGAAGTCATATGGACACAAAGTATTAACTTTGTTTTCTCTCCACATATGCTGCCAAACCTGTTGAGTTTCTCTCTTTGATAAAGAGATAACAAGGTGTAGAGCTGGATGAACACAGCAGGCCAAGAGAGGAGCAGGAAGGCTGACGTTTCGGGCCTAGACCCTTCTTCAGAAAATCTCTCTTTGTTTCAGATTTCTAATATCTGCAGTATTTTGTTTTTATTGAATCCTAAAGAACATGGCTGCTGGACTGCTTTTGTGGAAACATACTTGACCTCAACCTCAGTCATTGTGGAGTCAGGTTCCGTCCTCACATGTTAAACCCACTGGGATAGTGCACTGGAAATGAAGCCTTGCTATTCTCGGAGTTATTACAGAAGTTGAACATTTTATAAGTATGCAAAATTCCCCAATTTATCTGTCTTTTAGACTCAGGCTGACAGAAAGCACAGCCCAGATTTCTGTATTTAACAATAATGAATATTTATTACAAATAAATAGATTCTAACTACAGGTAAACAATTATAAACTGTTGGTATATAATACTACTAGTTAAAACTCTAACCCCTTATAAACTCACCCTCGCCATGCATAAACAGACTGATACTCAAAAATGAACATGGGCCTAGTGGCCAGAGGGAAAGACTGGGAAGGCAGCTTAGTGTTCTCTGTCCGTAGAGTTTGCTGAGATGGTCCTTTTTGCTTCTAGATTTTCCTCCTCCAGGAAAATATCCCCATCCTCAACATTGCGTGAGCCCAGTACAGTCTTCAACCAGAAGTGCCAAGTGGGTGATCCGTCTCGGTCTCGTCCATTAGCCCCAGTGTTACAAATGCCAGTTCCAGCCAATTCGATTCACTCTACGAAATATCAAAAAACAGCTGGAAGCACTGGATACTGCAAAGGCTATGGATCCTGAAAACATTCTGGCAACAGTACTGAAGACCTGTGCTCCAGAACTTGCGGGACCACTAGCCCAGCTCTTCCAGTACAGCTACAACAGTGGCATCTACCAAACAATGTGGAAAATTACCCAAGCAAGTCCTGTACACACAAAGCAAAACAAATCTAACTTAGCCATTTGCTACCCTATAAGTCTATTCTCAATCATAAACAAGCCCTTCCATCACTGCTTACAATGTTCCCTCTATGCTGTGTGTTTACACAACCGCTTAAAGGTTCTGTGCATACCAAATGGCATACTGATGCCATTCCCAGGTATAGTTTTAGTCTTATATTTTTCAAACCCACTGCTGATTTCATAGGTGCATGCAGGACAAAAGATAATTAGAGGGAACGGTGGTCATCGACAATGGTCTCAAGGAGCACTTGCATAAGAATAACCTGCTTAGTGACATCCAGTTTGGGGTTCCACCAGGATCACTCAGTTCCCGACCTCATTAGAGCCCTGGGCCAGACATAAACAAAAGAGCTGCACAGAGGTGAGAGTGACTGCCCTGAGATCAAGATAGCATTTGATAGGGTGTGGCATCAAGGATCCCTAGCAAAATTGGATTTAGTCAAAATTGGGGGGTACTCTCCTCTGGTTGGGTCATACTGAGCATGAAGATGGTTGTAGTTGTTGGTGACCAGTCATCTCAGCTCCAGGATTTCACTACATGACTTCACTACACTACATGTAGCCCAATAATCCTCAGCTGCTTCGTCAATAAGCTTCTTTCCATCATGAGGTCAGAAGTGGAAATGTTCACTGATGATTCCACAACATTCAGAACCACTCATGACTCCTTAGATACCAAAGTAATCCTTGTCCAATTGCGACAAAACCTGTACAGTGTTTAGGCTTAGAATTATAAGTGGCAAGTAACATCATGCCACACCAATGCTAGGCAAGGAACATCTCCAGAAAGAGAGACTCTAACCAATGCCATTGACATTCAATGCATTACTATAATTGTTTATCCAATTATGGACATCCTGGGCATTATTATTGACCAGAAATTGAACCGGACAAGCCATATAAATAATGTGGCTATGTGGGAAGGTCAAAGGCTATGAGTACTGCGATGAATAACTTACCAACTGACTCCCCCAAAGCCTATCCTTCATCAACAAGGCACATGCTAGGAGTACAATGAAATATTTCCCAATTGCTTAGACGAGTGCAGCTGCAAGAACACTCGAGACGCTTGACACCATCCAGGACGAAGCAACCCACTTGATTGGCACCACATCCACAAGCATTCACTCCCTTCACCACCGACGTTCAGTGTCAGTAGCATATGCCATTTACAAGATGCTGTGTGGAACTACATCAAAGCTGCTGAGACACAACCTTCCATACCCATGACCATCGTTATCAAGAAGGACAAGAGGAATTGATACATGTGAACACCACCACCTGCAAGATCCCCTCCAAGAGATTCAATATCCTGACTTGTAAATATATTGCCATTCCTTCATTGTTGCTGGATAGAAATTTGGAACTCACTCCTTAACAGCATTGTAAATGTGCCTACACTAAATGGACTGCAGCAGTTCAAGAGGCAGCTCATCACAACCTTTTCAAAGGCAGTTAGAGGTGGGCAAGAAATGCAAGTTCAGCCAGTGACACGCACATCCCCTGAATGGAATGTAAAAAAATGGATCAGAGAGAATGCAGAAGAGATTTACGAGAATGGTTCCAGGAATGAGGAGCTTCAATAATGAGCATAGATTGGAGAAGTTAGGACTGTTTTTGCTTTTGAAACGAGATGCTGAGAACAGACGTAGTGGAGGTTTTCACAATTCTGAATGGGCTGGACAGAGGAGATGGGGAGGAAATGATCCAATTTATGAAAGAACTGAGAATGAGGGGGACATAGATTTAAATTAATTGGCAAAAGAAATACGTGAAATGAGATAACTAATTGATTGTAATAACTCAGGAAACCTGACTGGAAAGGGATCTGATTTATTGTTGAAATAGAGCCACTATTCATGGTGTACATAGGCTAGTTCCAGCCCAGTACAGACAGACCCATTCCAGGAGCTGCTGTTTTTTTAACTTTTTGGTTGTGGTCCAATCTCTCGAGGCCTTCTGGTTTCAGGTGTAGGGACATTACTACTCCACCACAAGAGCCCTGCGTCTCCTTTATAGATACTTTCTAACCATCCTGTTTAGAATTGTTATTACATACCTCTGGAGCAGGTGGGACTTGAACCTGAATCTCTTGTCCTATTGGTAGGGACAATCCCAGTACATCACAATAGCCCCCCAGGTCTGCTTTATTTCTTCTTGTACACACAACTGAATGGCTTTCCCACCCCAAATCACCCATCACACACAACTAAGCAATTTTCCCACCACCAAAATCACCATGATTTTTTTAATGCTTTTCTTTTTAATCTACTAACCCCACCAGTAAAATACCTGTGTAGCCAAATAGATACTTACAAGCTGTTGAAAGTGAGGAAATCTAGGGCGAGAGGGAACAGATTAAATCAAAATGGAGTTGGAATAATGAAACCCATATAGTGCAGATAGAGGTCATTAGATCAATCAGGTATGCACCAACCCTCTGAAGACCATCCCACTCAGACCACCCTCCCTCCCCCCATCCCTGCATTTACCATGGCTAGTCTGTACATCCCTGGACATTACAGGGCAATTTAGAATGGCAAATCTACATAACCTGCACATCTTTGGACTGTGGGAGGAAACCAGAGCACCCTGTGGAAACCCACGCAGGAGAATGTGCAAAGCCCACACAGACAGTTCCACAAGGAGATTAATTAGTGATTTGCCATGAGCCTTCTAAGGATTATCAAACTTGTGAGAAAGTTTTTTTTTTTGTGGTCTAGCGTGCCCTGCCTGATTGCCTTGAATGAATCTGTCTTCTGCACATTCAAAAAAAAATTAGGCTGCTACTTGGAAAGGAGCAATATGCAGGATTACAGGGAGAATATGGTACAATGGCAGTAAATGAAATGCTCATTTAGAGAGCTGGTGCAGATACAATGGGGCTGAATGGTCTTCTCCACTGTAACCATTCTGTAATTCCTCAGTAACATTGAATCACTGCACAGGATTTTCCTGGGGAGTGTCGCCGAGAATCACATTCATGACCCTTACACCTGGTCCAAATTACTTCATTTTAGGGTTATTTCAAAATCTAATACAGCAGTGTTGTTATTGCAGTATTGAATGATTTATCCACACAGGATACTTCCTGTAGTCATGGATGTTTTTCTCCCTCTTCAGGTTCAAAAAGCTTATTGCAGCCTACCATCCTGATGTTAAGACCTGTAACCCCATCGAGATTAAGGATATCCAGTACAATACATTCAAGGTAACTATTAATGGAATACCAAATTCTACATAGAACCAGGTAATCCTGTAATCATATTGCACCTGGTGCTGGTGGCTAACTTAAGGCGTCTTGCCAGACCTCAATCAGAAGCAGACAATCTGAATTAAATGGTGCTTCATCGGACTGCTGATTTTGTGGGTCACAGCTGTGTGCCACTTGCTTGCCAAACAGTGGTGATGTTATTTCAAAAGCACTTCATTGACTATAAAACACCTTGGGACATTCTGATAGCAACTGTAGAAAGACAAAATAAAAACTGAAAGAACTGCGGATGCTGTAAATCAGGAACAAAAACAGAGTTGCTGGAAAAGCTCAGCAGGTCTGGCAGCACCTGTGAAGGAAAGAACAGAGTTAATGTTTTGGGTCTGGTGACCCTTCCTCAGCTGTTCTGAGGAAGGGTCACCGGACCCGAAACGTTAACTCTGTTTTCTCCCTCACAGATGCTGCCAGACCTGCTGAGCTTTTCCAGCAACTTTGTTTTTGTTGTTGTTGTCGTTGTTGTTGTTGTTGTTGTAGAAAGACAAATTTTGTGCATAGAATGTTTCATTTTGATTTTTTATTTGGCAGTGCATGGCTCAGTATATTTATGACGGAGGGACAGAGAGACTTGGCATCAGTAAAAATCAAGCCCTGGAGGTAAGATATCTTTTTCTTTGTGATAGTTCTCTATATTCCACAGTCTTATGTCAAAAGGATGAGCACTCAGACTGGTAATCTATTCCCTTTCCCAATGAATCAGATATCCATGGTGCATTAACAGGGTGGTGTATACAATTAACTTCATTGCTACTGGGAAATTCAGCTAAGGATTATAGTCCGCAAGACTTGCCGTACTGGTTAGGTGAGCTGTGAGAACGCAGGCTACAAAAATATGTTAACATGAATGCTTGTTTTCCAACAAATGTGTTGGGGAGAATCCATGATAGCATACAGTGCGTAGGGGTTATGGAAGGGGATTAAATGGTTGGGTGAGTTATAAGTAATATTTAGGAAAAGATTCAATGACCAAGTAGAGACTATGATAGGATAAAGTGTGGAATGGTTGTAATGGTATGGAGGGATGTGACTGATTCTCATATCTGAATAGTTTGACTGACTGCTTATGACTGTCTTTTGCAGGTTCTCTCAGCCTCCAGCATCTTCAAGCTAAACCCTCTGACACGCCACTGCGAGGTCATCTGTTCAAGAAACTTGACACCTGTTAACAGCCCACATATGTACCAACGGGCCAAGGTAAGAAGAGATCAGCTATTTTGTTGGATATTGCCCTGAATTCCTTGCAACTTGATAAACACTGAGCACAGTATAACTACACTTAACAAATATGAACATGATCCATTTTAAATCTTTAGATTGGTCAGGTTCAATAACATGTGGATAATTAACCATGTGGATCAAATATTCGAAACAGAGGCAAGGAGATGCTGCACTGCCAGGTATCTGTTAGATAGTGGAATAAAAAGGGACATGTCTGCCCTCTATGGTTCATGGAAAAGATCTTGTTTAAAAAGAGATGAAGGGCATGGCCACTGGTGTCCCGAGCTATATTTACCATTCAACCACAATCACTAGAAGCAGATTATCTGGTCACTATGCTGTTAACAATCTTGTGATGCATTAAATTTGTGACCACAGTTTATACAGAAATGTATAAGGACTTGAATCCTGAGCTGAAAGTTACTAAACAGCAGCACAGCACAGTTGAAACCCAATCATTTCCTTCTTATTCCCATTTCCTGAAAATAAATTCCACGGTTTTCTGACATTTTCTGACTTCTTGCACTGATGAGTTTTGATGGACTAAATAGGGAGAAAATTTCCAGTGGCAGGAGGACATACAGGCAACAATGAAAATAATTGAGTTCGTGTAGCAGCAAATCATTGTCATCTGGGATGCTTTCCATGAGAAGCAATTTCAATTGTACGCTTCAAAAGGAGATTGGATAAATATGTGAAAAGGAAAAGATAGGATAGTGGGACTATTTGGATTGTTTTCTTAAAGGACATTCCCAGTCAGAATGAGCCAAACGGCTTCCTTCTATTTTGTACGATTCTTTCTTCTGAAGTTTTGATTCTATATTGTGAAGGTTCTCAAGGCCAATGAGCTGATTGCCTACTGCAATGGATACTTCCTTAAGAATATGCTGCCTTTATTGGAGCAGGATTCCTTCCAGCAACTGTTGCAGAGCCAGGCAGGGAAGAATCACAGTCTTCTGACAGAACTGCAGCAAGTGCTAGCCTTCAGGATGCAGGCTGTGTACCAGCCCACTGGCAAGGAAACAATGGTATGATTTTTAAACTTGAAAGCAAGCTCAGGCTTTATAGACATTGCACTTTTTTTCTAAATTAAAGGAGACCTCAAGTAGCTTATATTCTCTTGAATTCAGAGTGCTGTGAAAGAAATTATGGTGTGTTTGAGAAGCTGAATCAGAGTGAGTGTACTACATATTTTAATAAGCTAGAGTGTGAGTGGCTTGTTACTGAAATAAAAGAACCTGTGAGTGCTTCCTCAAAAAACATCTCTCTCAAGGAGCAACACCTCATATTCTGCCTTGGGAGCCTACAGCCCAATAACCTGAACATAGAATTCACCATTTTCAAAATTTCCCTACCCACCGGCCTCATCCCATGTCCAACCCTCCCTCTCAACCCCGCCTCCTTGACTTGACACACCCCGCCCATCTTTTTTCCCACCGATCCGCCCCACCCTTCCCACTGACCAGCGCCACTACCCCCTACCTGCATCCACCTATCACTATCCCACCTACCTACCCCCATCCTCTCTCTATTTATTTCCTAGCTCCCTTATCCCTCCCACATCTGATGAAGTGTCTGGACCTGAAACACTGACTCTCCTGCTCCTCTGATGCTGCCTGACCTGCTGTGTTCCTCCAGCTCCACGCTTAATTGTCTCTCACTCAAAATCCCTATCTGTCTATATTACAAACTATCAACACCCTTCTTTATAGATCAGATCAGGAACTAATTGTTAACACTTAACAAGTACCCAGACCACATGCAGACTAAAGGTGTTCAGAGCCTATTATATTATCATTTGTGTCCTCTAGTTTTCCTATCTCATTTTTGAGATTCATTATCTCATTATTAGAAAATAAGGATTCATTCCCTTTACCTCTTTTGCAAGACCCACTCCCACGGTTCCCACGTCCCTACCATCTCTCCATTTGGTCTCATTTTCAGGATGATTTTAATTTACATCAGGGCCATTTCCCCAGCTGCATGTCTCCTACAGAGAGCTGTCCTCATGGGCCAGTATGCCTAAGGCGTGTGGGTAGCTGGTGAGGGAGGCTTCAGATTGTAGAACACCTTCAGAGAATTGTCCCTTTCATGCGTCATATCTGAGATATCTCCAGCATTCGCGATCCATGACAAACACCTTCAGTCAGTGACACCAGAAATTCGGGTGCTTCAGACAGCAGAAATTAGAAAAACACTTGCTTGAATTGGTCAACTTTTTAAATTTAGCACCAATACTTTAACAACATCTTAAAATCGAACTTGCAACAATGAACTGAGGTTGGTTCAAAATGTCTGATGGCCTCAGTAATGTTATTTAGACACGGAATATATCACTCAACAAAGCTTTCTGTGGTATTGGTACTCTCCACTTGCTTACAACAATTAACTAATGGCTTGGTTTATAAAGCACCTTTGGCTCGCTTGGCTAATTACTAAAGAAAGAGGAAGCAAAATGACTATTTATTGTTTATGTGCAATACCGTGTGTAAATTATTGTATTCAAATGTTTCTTTTTGCTTAATTTAATGTTCATTTTTGTAAAAATGACTGTGTTAACCTGGAAAAGATTGTTAAATTATGAAGTGGTAGAAGTATATATTTTTAACAGGAATGAAGATCGAATGAAGGATTCAAATACTGTGACTGTATTTACAATGTTGAATGCATTGACATCTTTTCACAATGTGCCTTTTGTAATTAAATATGACTTGATTCTATCCAGTCTTTTTGTGTGATTCTGCATTTTCAACAGGGTTGGGAGGGAATGTCTGATTTCTTTATACCTTAAATCACAAGTGACGAGTGAATTATTCTTCTGAGGAAGGATCACCGGACCCGAAATGTCAACTCTGATTTCTCTCCACAGATGCTGCCACACCTGCTGAGCTTTTTCCAACAGTTTCTGTTTTTGTTATTCTTCTGAGATCCTCGTTCCTGGATGACAGTATCATATCCAGAAGACATAAAGAAAGACTTTCTTTATACTATATTGTCTTATATTTAAATTTCTCCTGGCCACTTTCTGGATTTTGAATGCTGATTGAACACGTAATGGGCAAGTTGGCTGTTTCTAGTAATTTCCAGCAGTTACCAGAAGGAAAGCTAAATTATCATCTCTGAGATGTCACACCTCCTATTTGTATCAACGTTCCAGTCAAGACAACTCCGAGGAACCCCAGGCAATGTGTCTCCATATCCAGGTTTGGTTTCCAAACAAACTCAGTCACAACCGTTACACTTGACTTGATGCTAACTTCTCCTCAATTATCTTCAACAATACAATGCGTTTGGATGATCCCATTGTCTAAAGTGACTCAACCTAAAGATACAGTGACATGAATGAAGCTGCTAGCTGAATTCATAGAATCCCTACAGTGTGGAAGCAGAATATTTGGCCCATCAAGTCCACAACAATCCCCTGAAGAGCATCCTGCCTGGACTCACCCCCCTGCCCTATCCCTGTAATCCTGCATTTCCTATGGCTAATCCACCTAGCCTGCAAATCTTCAGACCGTAGGAGGAAACCCACACGGACACTGGGAGAATGTGCAAACTCCACACAATCAGTCACCAAGAGTGTAATTGAACCTGGGTTCCTGGCGCTGAGAGGCAACATTGCTAACCACTGAGACGCTGTGCCACCCTAACATGCCATCAGGGCTCATCTGGGATGAATTGTGGCGTGAATCATTTTTAGTTATACAAATTTTGACTTCCATCAATCATCTTGCAACAACAGAAGTAAAACAAAAACTACAAAATTAGCTCTTGGCTTAGCTAATGTCTGCCTCTTGTCAAATGCCTTACTTCCAGAAAGAATCCTATATTTCACCTGCAAAGTGAACCAATTCTCAGTTTACAACTACAGCACCTTCAACTGAACCTGAGCTGAGATAGGGAATCTATGCATATCCAATATTAGGACTTCTACTGGACATTGACTTATTGGTCTCTACTTCACATGAAATAATGCCAATATTTTTAATCTTAAGTATGTGTGTGCGTGCATGTGTGTGTGTTAAAGGATTAGGAAAAACATTGCCCCATATTTCAATAATGTGATTATTGTTTGTATTCATTCATGGGATGAGGGTGTCACTGGTCAATACTTATTGCCCATCCCTAATTACCCAGAGGGCATTTAAGAGTCAACAACCTTGATTTGGGCCTGGAGTCGCATGTAGGCCAGACCAGATAAGGATGGTAATTTCCTTCCCTAATAGACATTACTGAACCAGATGAATTTTTCTGGCAATCAACAACGGATTCCCGAAAACAGATGGAATTGTAAACAAATTTAAAAACAAACACTTCTGTTCAGTCAAGAATGGAACAGCAAGAGAGATAATTCAATTCACCTCTCCCTTTTGTCCATGATACCAGACAGTTAGGTTCACTGCACTAGATAAGCAGTGAAGCATGCTTTACGCAATGTAGACTATAGCCCCTGATAATATTCCATCAGTAATATTGAAGTATTTTGCACTAGAGTGAGACATTCTCCTTGCCAATCTATCTGTCAGATCAGAGAAGTCTGAGTTTCTAGCCTTTAATTTCAAATCGACCTTCAATTAAATATTTTACCAAGTCAATAGATTCATTCAGTCTGAGGTTTTACAGCACAGATTGAGACCCTTCAGCCCATTGTGTCCATCCTGGTCATCAAACATCTATTCTAATCCAGCTTTCTAGCCCTTGTCCTGTGGCTTTGTATGCTAGGGCATTTCAAGTGTTCATTTATATAGCTCTTAAATATCTTGAGGGTTCCTGCCTCAACAACACATACAGGCAATGAGTTCCAGATAGCTCCAGCCCTCTGGTTTAAAAAAATTTCTTCAAATCTCCTCTAAATCTCCTTATTCCTTAAACTGTACCACTTTACTAAAGGGAAAGAAATTCTCTCTATCTATCCTGTCTATGCTCATCGGAACTTTATACACTCAATCAGATTCCACCTCCCACCCCCTTAGTCTCCTGTGTTGAAAGGAAAACAACTCCAACCTAACTAAGAGATAGTATGAGAGATAGTAGGAACTGCAGATGCTGGAGAATCTGAGATAACAAGGTGTAGAGCTGGATGAATACAGCCGGCCAAGCAGCATCATAGGAGCAGGAAGGTTAACATTTCGGGCCTAGACCTAGGCTGGAGTCAGAGATAACACAGTGTGGAGCTGGAGGAACACAGCAGGCCAGGCAGCATCAGAGGAGCAGGAAAGTTGATGTTTCAGGTCAGGACCCTTTTTCTGAAGTCCCAACCTGAAACGGCAATTTTCCTGCTCCTCTGATGCTGCCTGGCCTGCTGTATTCCTCCAGCTCCACACTGTGTTATCTCCAACCTATCTAATCCTTTTTCATAGCTGAATTGCTCCATACAAGGCAACACCCTGATAAATCTCTTCTTACCTTCTGCTGAAATTACATGCTTCCGATAGTGTGGTGACCAGAATTGCACACAGTACTCCAGTTGCAGCCTAACTAATGCTATATTAACCTCACTGCTCTTATATTCAATGCCTTAACTAATAAAGACAAGAATCCATATGTCTTTTTAACTACATTATCTACCTATCCCACTGCCTTCAAAGATCAATGGACAAGCACATCAAAGTCTCTCTGATCCTCTGTACTTCTTCGAATCCCACCAGTAAATATGTGCAAAACTTCCAGTTTTGTTTCTCAGTGGTAGTAAACCGAAGTAGTATCAACCACCCCAGCAAACCGAGGCATATAAATAACAAGCAGGACCGAACACCCTCACTTCACCGGAGGCGCACTGACGATGTTACCTAGCAGGGTGACGAAACATTTGCAACCAAACCCATCGGCTTGGTGAGCATGCTTACAACTTCAAAATTCAAATTTGTTAGATGTGACCGTCCCTTGACAAAGCCATATTGATTATCCTTGATTAATCCTTGCCTCTCCAAGTGGAGATTAATTCTTTCCCTCAGAATTTTTTTCAGTGGTCTCCCTACCACAGATGTTAGACCCACTGGCCTATGGTCTTGAGCAATGGTGCCATATTTGCTGTCCTGCAGCCCTCTAACACTCCTCCTGTGCCCAGAGAGGATCTGCAAATTAATGTCAATGCAATCAGTTGGTGCAATTTCTTCCTTTATCTCCCACAGCAGCCTGGGATGCATCTCATTGAGGCCCAGGGATTTGTCCACTTTCAAACCTAATAAAACTGTTAATATTTCCTCTCTCTTAATGTTAATTTGTTCAAGTATATCACAGTTGCCCTCCCTAATTTCTATATTGATACAACCCTTTTCTATACTGAATACAGACATAAATTACTCATTCAAAAGCTTAGCCATGTCTTGTAGACACACACAGATTGCTACTTTGGTCCCTCGTGAACCCTACTCTTTCCTTGGTTATTTTCTTGCCCCAATATACATATAAAAAGTCTTTAGATTTTCTTTAATGTTATCTACCATTTTATCATGTACCCTCTTTGCTCTCCTGATTTCTTTTTTAAGCAATCCCCTGCACCAATGGCACACTATCATTGAGTCCTTCTACATTCTACATCCCTCCCCTCCCATTCGAGGAAGATGATGGTGTGGTAGTAATATTGCTAAATTAGCAAACCAGAGGATGTGGCTAATCCTCTGGGTAGAAGAGTTCAAGCCACACCATGACAGCTGAAAGAACTTAAGTACAATTAATACAATCTGGAATTAACAGCTATTCCTGGTAATTGAGGATATGAAACCATTGTTGTAAGTACTCATCTGGTTCACTAATCCAGTGTAGGGAAAGAAATCTGGACTGGCCCACACATGACTCCACACCCAAGACAGTGTGGGTGACTCTTAAATAACCTCTGTAAATGGTCTAGAAAACTATTCAATTGTATTAAACCACCACTAAGTCTAAAAGGAATGAAACTGGATGGACCTATGAACTGGAAATAACAACAAGAAACAACCTGTTGCCAGTTCTGTTGACCATACAAAATTCTCATTACAAACATCTAGGGGATTGTGCAAAAATTGGGACAGCTGTCCCACAGACATAGTCATATTCGCTAACTCATACCTTACAAGACAATATCCCCGATACCACCATTACAATTCCTGAGTATGTGCTGCCGCACTGATAGAAACAAGCACAAATGGCAGAGCAATAGTACACAGTTGGGAAGGAGATACCCTGGGAGTCCTCAACAATGACTTGAACATTATGATATTTCATGGCATCAGGACAATCATGGTCAAGGAAGTCTTTTGCTGTTTACCACCAACCAAAAGCCCTAACCTCAGTTGATGAATCAATGTTCCCTCCATGTCTGTTGGAGTCAATGATTTCAGTTCTGGGAAATTACTGCAGGAATTCCTCAGGGTTGCATCTCAGTCCAGTCACCTTCAGTTGCTTCCTCAATGACTTACCCTCTATCGTAAGGTCAGATTGGAATGTTTGCTGATGATCGCATGAATGTTCGGCATCATTCATGACTCCTCAGATTGTGTTGTAAATGAGTGTATGTGTCATAAGCACCACACTCTTCATGATGTCACATGGACTTGGTGGGAAAACAGCTTAGGTTCTTGAAGGAATAAGACCTGACATTTAGGTCTTTCTCATTGTATTTGCAACCATGTCTATCATATTAAGGTAACTTGTACATAGTTGATATCATGCAATATGCAAATCTTATTTAGTACAAGAGCCTCTTCTCATTTCTGGTAAGATGGCAGGGGCTCATCTGTTCTGTTTACTTTACTCTTTGTTTTTTTTTCTCTCCTCTCTTGTCTTTTTTTCTCTCTTTCATTTTATTTTACCTACCTTTTGGTAAAGAGCTCGGTTGCAGGAATGGCATCGGCGGCAGCAAGTAGGCCCAGCAGCGCAGACTGGAGTAGGCGCAGCAGCACAGACTTGAACGGGCCCAGAAACACGGACTCAAGTGAACCCAGCAGCACAAGCTCGAGTGGGCCCAACGCAGACTCGAGTGTGCCCAGCAATGTGGACTCGAGTGTGGCCAGCAATGTGGACTCAAGTGGGCCCAGCAATGTGGACTAGAGTGGGCCCAGCAGCAGGGACTCGAGTGGGTCCAGTGCAGATTTGAGTGGGCCCCGTGCGGACTTTAGTGTGCCCAGCAATGTGGACTCGAGTGGGCCCAGCATGGACTCAAGTGGACCCAACACGGACTTGTGGTGGTGGTGTCAGAGGCCAGTTTCGGTTCCCAGTGGCTTCTGCATCTTCGAGGTGGTCCTAGCATCAACTCATGGCTGATGGTGTGGGAACACGTTTGGTTCCAAGTGGCATCAGTGTCCAGTGCAGATTCATGGAAGCAGTGGCGAAGACAAGTTTGAGCCCAGTATGAGACCCAGCGGCATCGACAGCAGCTGCATCAGCAAGGTGGGCCCAAAGCGGACTCATGGTGGCAGCAGAGTTGGGTTTAGGCTGGTTTGTTACCCAGTGGTATTGGTGACATCTGTATTGGTTAGGTCCAGCAAAGACTCATAATGGCGAGGGAGTAGGTGGGGGTGAGATGGTGCCGAAGAGTGGATGACTTTTGTTCCAGTGGCGACGGTGCAGTGATGGGGGCTTGTGCCTGGCCACCAGGCCCTCAATGGAGCACTTAACAAGAAGGACTATAAAGTTGGACACTATCTTCCTTTTTTTTTCATTTTTCTGCCTTTATATTCTATGTTTTGGTTTATTTTTGTTTTAAGGTAGAGCTGGAGAGTGGCAACACATTTCACCGTATTTTGTAACAAAATACATGTGACAATAAATAAATCAAATCAAATCAAATCATTGAACTACCTAGTGGTTTTCCACTATCTCATATGACCAAGCAGGTCATAGATCTCTACCAGAAGAGAAGATGGTGACAGCAAACCTACCAGTTACGTCATACAACACAATGTGGTGAGGTTTCTTATACAACATGGTGAACAGTGGTGAGGATTGCTCGTACAACGTGGTGAATAGTGGTGAGGTTTCTTGTACAACATGGTGAGCAGCAGTGAACTGTATTAGCTGCTCACAATGTGGTCTCCTCTACACAGGGGAGACAGAACGCTGACTGCGTGACCACTTTGTGAAACACCTACATTTTGTCCACAAAAATGACCCTGAGCTTCCAGTTGCCTGCCACCTCAACACACCATTGCATTACCCTGGCCAACATTTCTGTCTCAGGCTTGCTATAGTGTTCCAGAAAAGCTCAGTGCAAGCTGGAAAAACAGCATCTCATTTTCTGCTTGGGGTCCCTGCAGCCTTCAGGGCTCAATATCAAGTTCAATAATTTTACAGCCTGAGCACCTGCTCCCATACCCCAATCCCCACACACCAGGCCTTATCATCATATGGGCTGCTTTCACCATAGCCAATCCATTTTCACCCACTAATGGTCCTTATTAGTAGCTTCTTTTCCTCCCCGGCTCACTATGTTTCATTCCTTTGTCTGCTCGTGTGCTGTTCTCTCTCAACAATAAATAAAACAGAAATTGCTTGAAAAGCTCAGTAGGTCTGGCAGCATCTGTGGAGAGAAATCAGTGTTAATGTTTTGGGTCGAGTGACCTTTCCTCTGATTTCTGTCCACCACATCTAGGGTGGCACGGTGGCTCAGTGGTTAGCAGTGTTACCTCACAGTGCCAGGGACCTGGGTTCAATTCCACTGCAGGGTAACTATCTGTGTGGAGTTTGCACATTCTCCCCATGTCTGTGTGGGTTTTCTTCCACAGTCCAAAGATGTGCAGGCTAGGTGGATTGGCCATGCTAAGTTGCCTGTAGTGTTCAGGGATGTGTAGATAGGGGGATGGGTCTGGGTGGGAAGCTGTGAGGGTCAGTGTGGACTTGTTGGGCCAAAGGGCCTGTTTCCACATTGTTGGGATTCTATGATCAGATGCTGAATTTTTACAGCATCCACTGTTCTTTTTCGGTTTTTACTGCTGTTCTCTCTCTCTCTGGGCTCAATACTGTCCTGGTGCATAATGGCCTGGTTTGGCAAATGCTCTGCCCAGGACTGTAAGAGACAGAAGGTTGTGTCCACAGTGCAGGCCAACTTTCCATCCATGGACTCCATTTACATAGCCCATTGCTGCGGAAAGGCTGCCAACATCATCAAAGACCCATCACATCCCGGTAATGACCTCCTACAGCCTCTTCCATCAGGCAGAAGATACAGAAGCCTCAACACACACACGAGCAGGTTCAGGAACAGCTTCTTTCGGGCCATTATCAGACTGATGAAT
Organism: Rhincodon typus; assembly: GCF_021869965.1. Classification (NCBI taxonomy): domain Eukaryota; kingdom Metazoa; phylum Chordata; class Chondrichthyes; order Orectolobiformes; family Rhincodontidae; genus Rhincodon; species Rhincodon typus. Next base: position 42,417,594 of record NC_063356.1, on the reverse strand, counting down.
GGACTCTCTAGCCTCAAATAACGCTGATTTTCCTAACGTTAATCTTGCCTAGTGCACGCTCTGTGCAATGTAACCTTGTATGCCTCTGTCTAAGTCTTTTTGATTTGTACATCTTTTGCTTACTGTGATCTGCCTGTACTGCTTGTAAACAAAGCTTTTTATTGTATTTTGGTACACGTGACAATAAATCAATCAATCAATCAATGTGATAAATTGTGGTAACATAGAGAGACAGAGTAAAATAAATGATACAACTCTAAAGGGTCTGCAACAACAGAGAAATCTGGGTATATATGTACGAAAGTAATTAAAGGTGGTTGGACAGGCTGGGACAGCAATTAATAAAGCATAAAGTATTCTCAGCCCATTTAGTAGTGACATAGAGTACACGAACAGGGTGGTTATGCTGAACCTGCATGTGACATCAGTTAAACCTCATCTGCAATATTGTGCACAGTACTGGGTGCCACACTTTAGGAAGGAGTTGAATGTTTTGGAGAGAGTTCAAAGGAGTTTAATGAGAATGGTTCCAGGGTTGAGTAACTTCAGTTATAGAAAGTTGGGACTGTTTTCCTTGGAGAGGAGAAGGCTAAGAGGAGATTTGATTCACAAAATCATGAGAGGTCTGGATAGAGTAGACAGGGAGAAACTGTTTCACTTCTAAATAGATTAAAAACTAAAAGACAGATTTATAGTGATTTGCAAGGTAAGTAAATATGATGTGGATAAACAACAAGCTAGGCAGCATCTGGAGGAAAGGAGAAGTCAATGTTTCGAGTAATACCATTCTTGAGGACAGGATGTGGGGGTACAGGGGCTGTGTGATTTTGTGAAACACTGTCTACAGTTGATAGTAGTGCAACTACATGTCCAGGAGGCATAGCACTTAATATTAAAGGAGTTTACAAGCAGCCCTATAATACAAGGGTATCAAATAGTAGAGAACTTTTACGTACTTCACAATTGAAAATTCTTACTCTTGAGCACAAATAATTTTTTGACTTGAATCTTCTAATATTGAAGGGACTGAAATCGCTTGAAGTTAAGAATCCACTGGTCAAGAAACAGCCAGTGACAGAACAAGCAGTCAGAGGACAACCAGTGGAAATTTCATTGAGCTCCGTAGACTCATAGCAGAACCCAAACAGAAGAAGGAACACATTGACCTTAGCTAGTTGACATTAGTTTCGTGCTGCATGCAAAATGGAAACCTACCACTATACTGGATTCGTAGAAAACTTTTTGAACATATATCAACAGTGTAGAGTACAGACTGCAGGAATCAGCCAGGCTTGCGAGAGAAAGGCGAGGAATGATGTAGCCAATGAACTAATTGAAGAATCTGTAATTGAGGTAAATCAAAGGTTAACATGGCTTGGTGAACATATAGTTTTAAGTCTGATCTCAGATGCCAGCTGATTCAGAAGATGCAGGTTCAGATAAGAATTTTATTTCCTTACCTTCCCAGGAAAGATCTTTTGAATTAATGACAGAGATCATTCCAAGCCAAAAGCTGACCTCAAATAGTACGAATGAGGAAGTGAGCATGTTGGTTTCAACACTCACCAAGTTTGAATGAAAACGTCCAAACTAATCAACAATTTGAAATAAAGAATTACCACATCTTAGGAGAAATTTACAGGCAGATTGAGAATAAAAATCTCCTGGCACAGTTTGACACAACTCCTGACACAACTAATGGGAACCATCACTGAGATGGGGTGTACAATATTCACAGAATCACGACACTGTCAAGAAAAAAATTGCCTGGTTAAGCGGTTTAGGATATTGCCAAAACGAGAAAACTGCCTAATCCAGAGACAAAGGATCCTACTAAAATTAAAGTAACTGTTTCAACCGGTTAGCTCTCCTCTGTGAAGGAAACACACGAGTTTCCCTCCAGCCATTACAATGGAGCAATAGACTGCTTTAACTGAACTGACAACCTAAGCAAAGGAAATCCAAACGAGAAAAATACCTCTAATTTAAAGGCACCTACAGACCTTACGTTATCAAGAGAAAAATCAAAATCACCAGTCTTCAACCCAGAGACCCACCAATCTTACAAATCTAAAGAGACTAGCTTTCAAGGAGAATCGTGAAATCTCCAGACTGCCTAAAATTGAGAAGTCAGAGGGTTGGGGAAGAAGGGCTAGTGGTAAAAGTAACCATATGCACAATTTCATAAATATTCAGAATAAGAAAATTGCTTGGTAGGACTTGCAGTGTGAAAGCATAAGAGTCTGAAAGGATTAACACTGAGGAGTGCCTTAAGAAGTATTCACTGTGGGAGAACAGCTTAGGATCTTGAAGAAGTAAGACCTACCATCTGGGTCTTCCTCATGTCTCTGTAACAATGTATTTATACAAATGTAATCTGTACGTAATTGCTATCATGCAATAAATCACATATTGTTTAATCAAGAGCCTCTTCTCGTTAAACTAGCAAATAGTTATCCTTGACCACACTACACGAAGGAGCCTTGTACATCCCTACGAGGACAGAGAAAGTTGATAGCCAATCTACCAGCTAGCTCATACTGCATGATAAAGAATGGTGAGGATTCATCTTACAACATAAAGTGGCACATGTCCGTAGATAATATCCAGGTTTAGGCTGTTAAGTAGCAAATAAAATTTGTACAAAACAAGTGCCAGGCAATGACCATCATGAACAAGTGAAACTCTGACCATCTCCCCTCGAATTTCTATGGCATTACGATTGTTTAATCTCCCACCATCAACATCCTGGGGGTTACCATTGATAAGAAATTGCACTGGCCATTTAAATACTGTGGCTGCGAGAGCAGATCAGAGGCTGGGAATTCTGGGATGAGTAACTCACCTGCTAACTTCTCAAAATCATTACACATCAACAAGGCCTTGTGATGGAACATTTTCCTGGAAGAGTGCAGTCCCAAAAACACGCAAGAGCTTGATGCTATCAATCAAAGTGCCTTCAGGACCTTTAAATCTTGGAATACAGCAGCTACCATTGTATTAAAAAAAGAATTGTGATTTTAATGCTGATCCATTCTGCACTCAGCTGCATTGATTCCTAGCCTGGACTAGACTGTTTCAGCTGGAAAGGCTCCTGGTCCAGAAATTCACACAGAGAACCTCTCCAAAGGATGGTGACTGTTTTTTGCCTGATAAGCGTTGGAAATAGGATTTCTGATTGGAAGATCTAAGCCATTGATTCCACTGTGTGTTAGTGATGGAGGAGGTGAATATTTAAGTTGATGGATGGTATGACAGTCAAATGGGTTGCTTGAGTTTCTATAGAACTGTTGGAGCTGAGGGAACATTGTTCATGACCACTAAATTGCACAAGTGCACAGCCACTTTAATGTTCTGAGCACACCACTTGCAGCATTGATTTCCAGTTGCAGAAGTTGCTACCACACATGGATCGTGGAGACCTGCGCAGCTGGTAAGAAAATTGGAGGGAACACTGGTCATGATCTATCTGCTAAATAAAACTCTTACAAACCACACAAAAGGCTATGAATTTAGTAAATAGTGAAATATGTGGTTAGTGGTTATCATAGCAATGGTGTAAATAACCAATTAATCACATCTGGAATCACATACCTTGCAAGTTGATTTTTTTTGCATTAGCAGATTGCTCATGCCTAGCTGCCTGTGGGAATCATGCTCATAGTTTGACTTATTCTATGGTCATGACTACCTTTATATCAGCTGATGAAGGTAGGTTAGGCCTAGGTTGTGGCAGAATTTCTGAACTCCCGCAGCCCATACAATTAACTGAGTTCATTCACCATCACATACAAGTATCTCTCTGGATGTCAACCCCAAATTTAGATCCACTGGTTACAGTCTTTAGTTGCTAGGTTCAAAACCAGTGAAAGGAATGGCATGCTTAACCAAGGAGATAGGTGAAGTGAGCCTATAGAGACTCCCATTGCTGTGTCCATCTTACCTGAATTAACTCTATAGATGATGCCTCCATAAAACTTCACTTTCACGATGCCCAGCTGCAAAAATGATGATGTCACCATACTAAAACAGGGCTTCTCGTAAGGAAGGGCTGCATGGCAAAGTTTTGCAAAATAACATACATAAAACACTCTCATGTTTATTATATTAAATGTACTTACCTAATACAGCAATTTGGTATGCATTTTATACATCCATCAAATTACAACACACAATCACTGCTATTGATTGTTGTCATTGGACAATCTGGCCACCAAATTTCTGTTAATTTTCAAAAGACTTCCTGATCTTCCATCTACCTTCTGAGCTTTGAAACAATTGTTCAACGTAGAGTTTAAACACAATAAAAATTCACAAAACAAAATGGAGGTTGTGTGGTGTAGTGAGTAGCATCCCTGCCTCTGAGCCAGGAGCTCCAGGTTCATGTCCCACTCCAAGACTTGATGTTTATGGAAGGTGTGTTCATAATACAAGTATCAACTTTCAAACCCTTCCAGCACATGTCAATGTCAGGCAGTAAAAGTGAGAGGGACCCCTGGTCACCCAAATGATGGAAGAAAATTAGAACCTCTGCCATCATGGTCTGAAACACCAGGCTACACGGTGCATATGAAACTGTATGTTACTGCACTCAGACCCTTTCGGGGTTGGTTGGATGAAAGACTAGTATGGATCAGATTCCCACTAACAACAGGGCTTTCAATCCCTATTTGGCTGGGGTGGATTCAAGACCATCCTCCTTGCCCTGCCCACGGTAGAGTTTGGATCAGTCTTCAGGCAAGGAACTGAAGAACAAAAAAAAATGAAAAGAGAACTCAATAGACCATGCATCTCTGCTACATCGTGTTGATCTAACAAAGTTGCAATTAAGCGGTTCTCCCCTGAGGTTTGTCCTTGTCTGGTTGATGCCTGTGATATAAAAACTTTGAAACAAGGAGGAACAGTAGGCCATTCGACCCTTCAAGCCTGCTCCCCCATTCCATATGATCATGGCTGATCCTCTATCTCAATGCCATATTCCCGCTTTCGCCGCATACACTTTTATGCCCTAAAAATCTGAAAACTTATCTATCTTTTTCTTATTCTTGGATATATTCAGTGACTTGGCCTCCATAGCCTTCTATGCTAGAGGTTCGCTACCCTTTGAGTGAAGAAATGCTTCCCCATCTCAGTTCTAACTGGTCTACTCCATGTACTGCGACTGTGTCCCCTGGTTCTAGATTCTCAAACCAGGGTAAACATCCGTCCCTCATCTAATCTGTCCAGCTCTATCAGAATTTTATACTTTTCAAGCAAATCCTCTCTCATCCTTACAAATTTTAGTGAATTGTGACTTTCTAGAGTTTGAAGTAATGTAAGCATCTCCTGAAGGTATTTGAGGAGAAAGGAGGTGAGAGGCCCCTCTCCATCCTGTCTGCCGCACCATTGTTCGTTATCCCTGAACCGGGTTTACAATCCATATGGCTAACCCCCACGACCCAGCAACAGGTCTCCTGACATTCCTGGGAAGGTACGTACAACTTGAAACAGCACTGACGCAGTGGACCCCTTTGGAATCTGGAACAGTAAACGGCAGGTCAAGGTGACCCTGAAGGTGGATGCCGATGGGAATATCCTGTACCCACCATCCAGCTTTATGATCGGAGGCTGCATGTGGGGCAGCACAGTGTGTGCTAAACCTGAGGGAGGTCAGGGCACGTGACAGCGGATTGCAAAGTGACCCTCTGCAGGAGCTGCAAACTTCCATCCATGGACTCTATTTACACGGCCCGCTGCTGCAGAAAGGCGGCCAATATCATCAAAGACCCATCACACCCTGGTAATGACCTCCTATAACCCCTACCATCAGGCAGAAGATACAGAAGCCTGAACACATGCACGAGCAGGTTCAGGAACTTTCTGGCCGTTATCAGACTGTTGAATGGACTTTAGCCTCAAATAATGTAACCTGCAATGTAACCTGTATGCCTCGAAGTTTTTTTGATCTGTACATCCTTTGCTTGTTGTGATCGGCCTGCACTGTTCATAAACAAAGCTTTTCATTGTATTTCGGTACACGTGACAATAAAATCGAAATAAAAAAATCAAAAAAAAAGAGGCCCACCTGACTAAGGACTGCAAAGAGTCCAAGAGCTACAACCTGTGTGGGGAAGCAGGACATCTGTACAAGGCCTGCCCAAGACAGGGCACAAATGGCCAGAAGTGGCACAAAAAGATTGGACCCGAAAAGGAGAGTAAGGCACCATCCTCCAATAGGACAGCTGAGGAAAGGGAGTCAGAAGGAAGGCAAGACTTGCAGAAAAAGAATGATGCTCCAGAGAGTGATAAACCAACTGAACCTCCACCTGAGAATACAGAGTCAATGGAGGAGGACACACTGAACAAACAGGAGGTGTGTGGGAGGTGGTGAAGAGAAACCTCCAAAGGAAAACCCCTCAGTCCCACAGTGGCCAACACAGGCCAGCAGCAGAGTGGAAAGAGACAACGTTACAAAGGAAACACTGGGGACTCCACTTCTGACAAAGATATGCAGGAGGATGGCCACAAACAGAAGAATAAGCAAAACACCAAGCGTGCAGATGAGACAAGCAACACCTGACCTGGAAATGCTGGACATTGTGAGAGACCCAGCGAAACTCTATCTCCTGACATCGGGAACCATAAGGTACACAGCACAGCATGGCTCCAGGAAACCAGGAGCAGCAATGCACTGAAAGTGGAGCTCTGCCAGATTTGAACCATGACATGAAACTGTATGTTCCTTTCCTTGTTTCCGCCCAATGACACTTGACACCTAATTGGGACAATGCCGCAGGGAGATACAGAACAATTCCCTCAGCTCTGATCGTGGGGTAATGCCCCCTCCCAGGAAGGTACAGGACAACTCCCTCAGCTCTGATCGTGGAGCAATGCCCCCTCCCAGGGAGGTACAGGACAGCTC
>NC_063356.1:42407064-42410683 GCF_021869965.1 Rhincodon typus | reverse complement strand
AGGGGCAATGCCCCCTCCCAGGGAGGTACAGGACAACTCCCTCAGCCCTGATTGAGGGGCAATGCCCCCTCCCATGGAGGTATAGGACAGCTCCCTCAGCCCTGAAAAGGTGCAACATTTTTCCCATACCACAGGGATGCAGAAGCTCGCCCAATGACGGGACCAGGTTTAAATCTTTATTGGACAGTATGATGATCTAGAAATGATAAACTGAGTTTGAAAATTGCCTGAAAAAAGCATGCCGCATAAAAGCTTCCATCCGAAGTGTCTCCATGTTGCCTTACCTGGCCAACATCAAAGCAGACCTCTAGTTTCTGCAGAATGCAAGATCCCACACCTCAGGTGCTACAGGAAATGGTTGAGCTTATGGGTCCACAGCCCTTCGATCTGGTCAGGGAAAATGATTACCTGGGTATTCTGTATAGAGGCAACTTCACCATCTCCAAGGTTATGGAGATGCTGGGCAAGTGCCTCCTCAAAGCCTCCTCAACGCCCCCCTGAGACTCATTAACGTGTACACCCTGGTAGCAAACAGTGAGCGGCTGGCCTTCCTGTTACAACTGTAGGATTGAGCAAGAATCCCCATATTCTGAACTACAGGTCCAAAATCCTGGACTTTTTAAGTAGCCTTTAAAAGTTAAAAAAAAGGTCAGCTGGGCTACGCATTGGGAAAGTTACACAGACACAGAAATAACGGCTTGGACCATTGTTCAGCCCAAAAATCCAATTCACACATCCACTCTAAAAGAACAATCAACCAGGCTTAAACCCCACCCAATCTGAACAGAATGGGGCCACCAGACATTCAACTTCGATCAATATTCATGCACAGAGCTACTGGACATTCCATTTAATCAAAATACATTCACACCTACTCTTAACTATCAGGAAGCCAATTGCCTCAAAGGGAACCCCAGAAACACATTAGCAAACGCAGATTTGGCATGAAGATAAGAGGCCAGCAATTAGTATAAATGCAGGCCGTGACCTCACCTGGGAAAGCGATTCACCCCAGGAGCTATCCCCACAGCTACCCCAGGAGAGGGATCCCAAGGTGTGTGATTCTCCCTGAGAACTATGTGCGCAGCTATCTCTGGAAAAGGGATCCTGATGGCAATGCCGAAAACTCCCGACACAGGCCTGTCCAGTACCAGGGGAACCAACGGCAACCAACCACAACCTATAGACCGAACAACTGACAACCTCCAAAACCACCGGCCCGACTGATACCTCAAGGCCTCAGACACATCCTGAGGTGAAAACCAGCTCGCAATATTCACCACAAAGTAAGGAAAACCAAGTACTCGCCTGATAAATCTAAAACGCGTCCTACCGCATCAGCAGACTCAACCCAGGCTGAAGGCCTACACCGTCCAAAGTCTTCATTGAGGTACTGCGTACAGCAAGTGGGAACAGCCAGCTGTACTTCAAAATTGCGTTTGTCTCCAGTGGTGAGCTTAAACTCCTGAGACCCCAAATTATCCAACCTAGCTAGCGGGGAGGGGAAGGTGGGTGGTGACAGTGCAGGGAATCCCAAGGATAGGAAACCTGATTAAAGCTTCTGTGATTAAAACTACTGTTTAGCTTCTAATAGTGTTTAACCTGTGTTTACTTTAATAGTGTATTTAATTTCTGTCCTCTGTATAATTGATTGTGTCAAATTCTCTGTTTTGTATTTACCTTTATTTCTTGTAATATACTTACCTTTTGTATTTAGTAAACATAGAGATTGTTTTGTCCTGAAACACCTGTCCACTGCCTTCTTTACTTCATATTCCCTCTCTGGTGTCACCCATATCCCATGAAAGAAGGAGCAGTCTACTAAGGCTGTGTCCCTTTAGCCTAGATCCTGGTGGCATAGTACAGTGCAGAAGCTCACTGAAGTTTTATCCCAATGGACTTTCTAATACATATGTGAATATAGTATGTGAGCTATGCTAGGGCTTTCTCCATGCAACTGCAGGACCCAGGCATAATAGTGAAAGGTGAGTTAATGTTCTCTGAAAGGATACATAGTCATGGTTAGGTTGAATAGCTGGTCTCACACAATATCTAGCAACTGAAGAGGCCCAGAATCCCACAATGTTCATCATGGACCTGCCAGTGAGTACATTTCATTCAATGATATTCCCATAGGATACAAGCAAAGTCTTCAACAGTGACGTTATTCGCCAACCAATCCTGCAGTTCTTGCTTTAGTTTTTGTTTTAATTGGAGCTTTTATTGTTTATTTCAAAATAAAAGATAGCACCACAGACACACACAAACCACTTGTGGACAAACATTGCAAGACATGGTCCTTTTTAAGCCCGGGAAAATCCTGAGACAGAGGCTACATATGTTATACATCAATCCTTTTGTACACTTTAATGTAGTTGACTCAAGGCTGCCAATTGCAGATTGGGAGAGGGAGGGAGAGACGTACCATTCTCAGAATGCAAGGAATAAACCCAGGAATCCTCCAGGGCCCATGCAAAGGTCTCCTGGGAAATGGTCTATATCCTGGGATTCAGACACCATCCAGCCATGTTTGAGCTATTGAAGACACTGTGTTCCTCCTTTTGACTGCGGAATTCCCTGCATGTCAACCCACAGTGTAAGAGGTGCTCTTAAAAGTTGGGAAAATGTTCCACTGTCAGGGTCGGTATAAAACTGGCCTCATCTTCTTCAGTTTCTTTTCTTCATCATCCTTCCGTTTCCTTATCAGGTCTCGGGCTGCCTCCAGCCCATGGAAGTGGAGCACCCCCCAGTACTCAAAATCTTCCTCGGGAACACTAACCAGCATCCCATCAGGCACGGCCATTGGAGTGCGGAACAGGATGTCGTATAGGGTTTGATCTAACTGCTCGGCACTGGGTTGATGCTCAGAGCTTGACAGAAGGGGAGCAGATCGGGAAATTGCCAAGCCTCTTCCAGCCGCTGGAGGGGATGGTCCTCCTCTCTCAGGCACCCGTGCAAGCGGCTCTTTGATATCTTCTTTTTCTTGCAAAGTCAGAGCTTTGCTGGTGGCGAGCAGGCTTGGTGCTGAAACTGCAGGTTCTATAATTGATGACCTGCGTGACACTGTCCCTGTAGCTGTGATGGAGGTACGCACAGCTGACCCCCAGCTGAGGGAACTCATTGATGGCATTTCAGTGACTGAGCTTGGGTTGGTAACATTTGAAATTGACGGAGTTGTTTTTGTATTTAGTGCTTTTGATTCAGCCTCCAAAGGTTTGTCAGAGGGGACCTGGTTTTGTTTTTCGGAATCTTTAGCTGGTTCAGTAGGAACATTGTTTTGGTCTGTGGGGATTTCGTCTGTTGCTGCAGGGGCTTTGCCTGGTTCGCTGGGAACTATCCTACTATCGCTGGGAACTTTGTCCGGTTCTGCACGGATTTTACCTGTCGCTCCAGAGACTTTGCTTGTCGCTGCAGGGACTTTGCTTGTCGCTGCAGGGACTTTGCTTGTTGCTGCAGGGACTTTGCTTGTTGTTCCAGGGACTTTGCCTATTGCTGCAGGAATTCTGATTAGTGCCGCAGCAACTCTGCCTGTTGCAGTGGAGACTTTGCCTGATAAGGCGGGGGCTTTGACTGGTGCAGCAGGGGCTTTTTCTGGTGCAGCGGGGGCTTTTTCTGGTGC
>NC_063356.1:42406809-42407054 GCF_021869965.1 Rhincodon typus | reverse complement strand
GGTGCAGCAGGGGCTTTTTCTGGTGCAGCGGGGGCTTTTTCTGGTGCTTCTGGGGTTTTTTCTGGTGCAGCAGGGGCTTTTTCTGGTGCTGTAGTATCTTTGTCCGGTGCAGTGGGGGCTTTTTCTGGTGCTTCTGGGGCTTTTTCTGGTGCAGCGGGGGCTTTCTCTGGTGCTGTAGTATCTTTGTCCGGTGCAGCGGGGGCTTTTTCTGGTGCAGCGGGGGCTTTCTCTGGTGCTGTAGTATC
>NC_063356.1:42406113-42406709 GCF_021869965.1 Rhincodon typus | reverse complement strand
GTGCTGTAGTATCTTTGTCCGGTGCAGCGGGGGCTTTTTCTGGTGCTTCTGGGGCTTTCTCTGGTGCTGTAGTGTCTTTGTCCGGTGCAGCGGGGGCTTTTTCTGGTGCAGCGGGGGCTTTCTCTGGTGCTGTAGTATCTTTGTCCGGTGCAGCGGGGGCTTTGTCCGGTGCAGCGGGGGCTTTTTCTGGTGCAGCGGGGACTTTGTCCGGTGCAGCGGGGGCTTTTTCTGGTGCTTCTGGGGCTTTTTCTGGTGCAGCGGGGGCTTTGTCCGGTGCAGCGGGGGCTTTTTCTGGTGTTGTAGTATCTTTGTCCGGTGCAGCGGGGGCTTTTTCTGGTGCTGTAGTATCTTTGTCCGGTGCAGCGGGGGCTTTGTCCGGTGCAGCGGGGGCTTTTTCTGGTGCAGCGGGGACTTTGTCCGGTGCAGCGGGGGCTTTTTCTGGTGCTTCTGGGGCTTTTTCTGGTGCAGCGGGGACTTTGTCCGGTGCAGCGGGGGCTTTTTCTGGTGATGTAGTATCTTTGTCTGGTGCTGCAGGGATTTTATCTGCTACTGCAGGAACCTTGTGTGGTTCTGCAGGGATTTTGTCCGTTTCATTG